>NC_135422.1:25518509-25818509 GCF_051991245.1 Festucalex cinctus
ACTACATTAGGGGGCAGTGGCGCTCTCATTGGCAGAGTGTGCGCAGGGTAGCATTCGCTCGGTGGTGTAGGGGTTTTTGCACACAGTACAGAAGAGTATGAAATGTAGGCACGAAGTGTAGCAGACCCTCAAGTGACACCATAAAAAAATATTTAACAGGGATGAGAAGACAGGTGGAGAGAGACGGAGATAACTCTATTTATTTATTTATATTTATATTTATAGTCAAGTGGGCGGGGGCATGACAGAAGGGGGGCTTTTCCTAGGGGGGCATGACAGAAAATAATTGAGAAGCACTGCCCTAATACATCGTCATAGTTTGAAACTAAATTGACACCTATAATGATATCTTAATGACTTATTTTATTAAGCAGCATTTTTTTATTATTATTATTTCCACAAGGGTCACTGCAACAAAAAAACACCAAACAAAGCAAGAAATCTGCTATATTAGGGTCACGTATAAATATACAACAGATATTTCCATGAAGAGTGGAAACCTATTATATAATCTTATTCCTGGGTGGGAATATCTGCTTTGTAGCACACACTCAAGCCCCATTACACGTCTAAAACTTGTTGCCCCGCCTCCCACCACAAAATACACATTCCCTTTGTCTAATCTACTTACGATGTTTTTGTTCTGTGTTAATGTGCTGTCATGTGGTTGAAATGGCCCAGCTGCTTTCTCTTAGTGTTCATCAATCATTCATTTTACTCAGCATCCATCAGGCAAGCCTGGTAATTACTGATCACAGGTCATGGGGTGGGATCAAGGAAACACACTCGTACATATTGCCTGACGTCTGACCATGTGTCATGTCATGAATCAGAAACACATTTATACATGAGAGGGACTGAAGCGTGCCATGTTTTCACAGATTTTCAAGAAATTCTGTTGAGCTCTAGGATTAAAAAAAAAAAAAAAATAGTTGAGTTTATTTGGTCACAGCAATCAATAATTAAAAAAGAAATATGCATGAACAAAGCCCAAAAGGTATAGACTGAAGTCAAAGCTTATACTGTAAAACTGCCAAGACCTTAATTCAGTGCTTCTCAATTATTTTCCGTCACGCCCCCCCCCAGTAAGAAGAAAAGATTCCTCCCCGCGCGACTATAAATAGTATCATTTGTCTATAAATTGTTCTAAGCACACCTCTGCATAACACTGTATCCTTATTAACGTATAAGAGAATAAAAAAAGAAAGAAATATGGACCAAATTACAACAAAGAATAGCTTTATTATCTGTAACGGAAAAGATTTAAAGTGCATCTGAAATTCAAAAATAAAATTAAATCCTTAATTAAACTATAAACATTTTTTGACTGACCATGTCAAACCATATGATATGGAAAAATTAAATTACATAAAATCAGTAAATAATAATGCATTCAAACTGATCACCAACATTAACTCAGGAGCACATATATATATATATATATATATATATATATATATATATATATATAGGCACGGTGATCGAGTGGTTAGCACGTCCGCCTCCCAGTTCTGAGGCCGGCCTTCCTGGGTGGAGTTTGCATGTTCTCCCCGTGCCCGCGTGGGTCTTCTCCGGGTACTCCGGTTTGTTCGTCTCTGTGTGCCCTGCGATTGGCTGGCAACCAGTCCAGGGTGTCCCCCGCCTAATGCCCAGAGCCAGCTGAGATAGGCGCCAGCACCCCCTGCGACCCTTGTGAGGAATAAGCGGTCAAGAAAATGGATGGATGGATTATGAATACTATTCAGGGCAAAGATGGCACCAAATTTAACAAATAGATAATAAACACCTGCGATTGGCTATATCTTATAGAGTAAAAAAAATAAAGGCGCATGTGAAAGGTTTACATGATGAATTATCGAATGTAAAAAATAGCCTGCACGCTGAAAATAAAATCCAAATTCACATTCCTTAATAGAGTTTATGATCTTTGTAGTTATATTGTGTGCTATATATATATATATATATATATATATATATATATATATATATATATATATATATATATATATATATATATATATATATAAACAAACAACTTTAACCTGCAAAACAAAAAAAAGAATTTGTGCTGATTTTATTTATTTATTTATTTTTTGCTGTCTGCAAAGCGCGCATGCTCAGTGCAAACAAAACCCCTACACCACCGAGCGAATGCTCCCTGCGCACACTCTGCCAATAATGAGACTGCCACTGCCCCCTAATGTAGTGGAGGTGCAATTGCACTTTATTCTAAGACAGTAAAAATAATTACAAAAAATAAAAAAAATAAAAAAGCATGTTCCCCGAGGTCAAACGCGCCGCGCCCCCCATGATGGAGCCTGCCCCACTATTTGAGAAGCACTGCCTTAATTGAATGTATCACAACAAATCAGGAATCCCCATCCATCAATCCATCCATCCATCCATCCATCCATCCATTTTCTTGACCGCTTATTCCTCACAAGGGTTGCGGGGGTTGCTGGCGCCTATCTCAGCTGGCTCTAGGCAGTAGGCGGGGGACACCCTGGACTGGTTGCCAGCCAATCGCAGGGCACACAGAGACGAACAACCATCCACACTCACAAGCACACCTAGGGACAATTCGGAGCGCCCAATTAACCTGCCATTCATGTCTTTGGAATGTGGGAGGAGACCGGAATACCCGGAGAAGACCCACGCGGACATGGGGAGAACATGCAAACTCCACCCAGGAAGGCCGGAGCCTGGATTCGAACCGGAGTCCTCAGAACTGGGAGGCGGACGTGCTAGCATTCATAATAACAATCCATATTTTTTTGAATACTTTTAATTAAGGTACATTTGAATAAATATTTACGTTGATAAACACAAATAACGGCGCGCATGAGAGCGGTAAACGAAATGAGCTTTAGTGCTAACCACTCGATCACCGTGCCGCCTAATTTACCCCCAATTTACGCAATTTAAAACTCTTTTAACATTAGACTGCAATGTTTTCCATGATGAGATTTAATAATATGTCTTAGTCTTCAAAATTGTGCAATACCCTCAACCAGATATTCTATGAAAGGCTGTACATCTTTAATGTATTCCCAAATCGTTATATATAACATAAGATCAGTGAAGTTGTGCAAAGTTAAGATAATCTTGATCTAAGTGAGGGTGTAATCACTGGCACAAATCTCTATTATTCTATCAATAGTTTATTATTATTATTATTATTATTATTATTATTATTATTATTATTATTATTATCATCCATCGTCTTGACCGCTTATTCCTCACAAGGGTCGCGGGGGTTGCTGGAGCCTATCTCAGCTGGCTTTGGGCAGTAGGCGGGGGACACCCTGGACTGGTTGCCAGCCAATCGCAGGGCACAGGTATTATTATTATTATTAGTAGTAGTAGTATTATCATTATTATTATTATTGTGTACAAATCTAACCTCAGTACAGACTAATTTAGGTTAGAGAATTAAGCAGGATTGAAAAAAAAAACACTTTTAAGAATGTCCAGGCTCAAACAGCAGCAGCAGCAGCAGCATTGTTATAGAGCAGGGGTGTCAAACTCATGTTAGCTCAGGGGCCGCATGGAGGTAAATATATTGCGAAGTGGGCCGTATCGGTAAACTAACGGTATATAACTTAAAAACGATTGCCGTCAATTACACGCAGATTTTCACTACTTGTGTGCCAGCCCTAAATTACGGAGCTCAAAATCATATTGTTCCAAAAAATAATACAAATGCAAATGGAACACGGCAACACTGAGTCCTTGGATGTGTTAAGTGGACCGCATCAGTAAAATAACGGTATATAACTTAAAAACGATTGCCGTCAATTATACTCAGATTTCGCCATTTGTGTGCCAGCCCTAAATTACGGAGCTCAACTGTAAATCATATTGTTCCAAAAAATAATACGAATGCAAATAGAACGCCGCAACACTGAGTCCTGGACGTATTAAATCACGTTTTGCATATATATTGTTCCCAGAATGCATTGCGTGGCACAGTTAATGACGTTATAAGGAGGCTATCCTTGTTCTATCTATCTATCTATCTATCTATATATCTATATATATATATCTATATCTATATCTATATATCTATATCTATCTCTCTCTCTCTATATATATATATATATATATATATATGTATATATATATATTAGAGCTGTCAAATGATTACATTTTTTAATCAGATCAATCACATCTTAGAATTTTGATTAATCGTGATTAATCACTGACTTAATAAGACTATTTTTTTCCCCAACATATTTTACCCGATAAATTTGAAGCGCACCAGTTATGTGTTAATTTTTTCGACATTTAATGTTATGATGACGTCTTCAAAAAATTATATCTACTGCATATGCTCATCCTGCTTTTTAATTATTTACATAATTTAAAATGGGAAAAAATGAACTACGGCACATATAAACATTTATTAAATGCTTCACTTTAATGCATGTGGTTATCTTTATTGCTCAAACTCCAACAGCTACCTTTAACGTAACCATCCGCTGTCGGCTAAAAAGGATCATCTGCGGTCAAAATTAATAGTGTGATTAATCTGTGGTAATACAATGATTAATGCGATAATTTTTTGTGATTAATTAATTAGTTAACGCTTTAACTTTGACAGCACCTATATATATGTATATTGTTCCCAGAATGCATTGCGTGGCGCATTGCATGATGATTTGCATGACGCTAATCCTTGACATATCTATTTGTTACCAGTAATTGAATTTGTGTCATATTTAACACGTTTGTCGGTCTATGATAAAAAATAAAATAATAATAATAACTAGAGCTGCGAGCAGCTATAAAGGGCCCTCGCAACCCGGGCCACGTTGGGGTATTTGCACGTCGGGGTACTGGCATGTTGGGGTACTGTCAAATAGGAAACCATCTAAATTTTAAACGTTTTTGCCATGCTTTGTGTTTGTAAAGTTTCATGGAAAGGCCAAAAATGATGCACAATTAACAAAATAAAATCAAAATGGATTGGCACATGGCTATATAGAATACTTTTTGAATATATTAGGCATGCCTGCCAATATTCACACATCTAGCTGAATCATATAATCGGAAAGACTTCATAAAAATGTCTAGAGGGCGCTATTGAAGCATTTATTGCAAATTTAATAAGAAATCTCTCAAATATTTATGCTTATGACAAGCCTGATGTGTGTGTAAAGTTTCATGAGTTTTTGCACATGTTTAGACCAAAAAAACAAAAAAAGCAGCATTTTACTTCGTAGCTGAATCATATAATCGGAAAGACTTCATAAAAATGTCTAGAGGGCGCTATTGAGCAATTTATTACAAATTGCACAACAAATCTCTAAATAAAATATTCATGTTCCAGACAAGTTTTGTGAGTTTTCGCCCATATTTAGACTCTCAAAAAAGCATTTTTCTTCACAAACAATGCATGGCTACAGCAAAGGCGTGTGACAAAATAAAAAAATTCAATAACTTTTCATCTTAAATATCTTAAGATGAAACACGCCAAAGAATGAAGACGATCTGATAAGTTCTGTTGAAAATATGACCCCTATAAAAGGCCCCAAAAAATGGCAGACTTCCTGTTTGATTCAGCATATGGCTTTAGAAACCTTTTTGTAAGTCTTAGGCTGATAGGTATCCCAATTTTTACAAATCTAGCTGAATCATAAAATACAAAACATTTGCAAAAGCTTCATAAAAATGTCTAGAGGGTGCTATTGAACCATTTATTGCAAATTGAATAAGAAATCTCTAAAATATTCATGCTTATGACAAGCCTGATGTGTGTGTAAAGTTTCATGAGTTTTTGCACGTTTAGACCAAAAAAAAGCAGCATTTTACTTGGCAAACAATGCATCGCCATGACAACGGCGTGCGACAAAATAAATAACTTTCGATAACTTTGCATCTTAAACATCTTAAGATGAAGCACACCAAGTTTGAAGACAGTCGGATAAATTTTGTAGGAGTAGTTCGTTAAAATATGACCCCTAAAAAAGGCCACAAAAAATGGCTACAAATCCCAACGTAAATCAAAATGGCGGACTTCCTGTTTGGTTTAGCAGATGGCTCCAAGAGACTTTTTTGTACATCGTGGGCTCTTATGTATGCCTGCAAATTTTCGTAGCTCTAGCTGCTTCGTACAACTGGGAATGCTTCATTAAGAAGGAATTTTTTCCTTTGCAAACTGTGCATGCCACGGAAACAGTGTGCGACGAAATAAAAAGCTTTCAATAACTTTTCATCTTCAACATCTTAAGATGAATCATACCAAGTTTGGAGATGATCGGATAAACTCTGTAGGAGGAGTTCGTTAAAATAAGACCCCTATGAAATGGCCAAAAAAATGGCAACACGTTCCAAAGTAAATCAAAATGGCGGACTTCCTGTTCGGTTTAGCATATGGTTCAAAAAGAGTTTTTTGTACCTTGAGGGCTGTTACATATGTCTTCAAATTTTGGTAACTCTAGGTGAAATGTACAGCCGGGAATGCTTCATTAAGTAAGAATTTTGAAACACAAAATTTGATGCCTCGCCTCTGGCGGACTTCCTGTTAGGTTTAGCATATGGCACCAACAGGCTTTTTTGTAGATCATAGTCTGTTACATATGTGTACCAATTTTCGTAGCTCTCGATTAAACGTACAACCGGGAATGCTTCGTTAAAGAGGAGTTTTTTAGCTCAAAATGTGATGCCCGGCCCCTGGGGGACTTCCTGTTGGGTTTAGCACATAGCACCAAGAGACTTTTTTGTACATTGTGGGCTGTTACATGTGTCTACAAATTTTCGTAGCTCTAGCTGCTTCGTACAACTGGGAATTCTTCATTAAGAAGAATTTTTTTTCTTAGGCAAACAAGTGCATGCCACGGCAACAGCGTGCGACGAAATAAAAAGCTTTCAATAACTTTTCATCTTCAACATCTTAAGATGAATCACACCAAGTTTGAAGATGATGGGATAAACTCTGTAGGAGGAGTTCGTTAAAATAAGACCCCTATGAAATGGCCAAAAAAATGGCAACACGTTCCAAAGTAAATCAAAATGGTGGACTTTCTGTTAGGTTTAGCACATGGTTCAAAAAGAGTTTTTTGTACCTTGAGGGCTGTTACATACGTCTTCAAATTTTGGTAACTCTAGGTGAAACGTACAGCCGGGAATGCTTCTTTAATTAAGAATTTTGAAACGCAAAATTAGATGCCCCGCCTCTGGCGGACTTCCTGTTGGGTTTAGCATATGGCACCAACAGACCTTTTTGTAGATCATAGTCTGTTACATATGTGTACCAATTTTCGTAGCTCTAGGTTAAACGTACAACCGGCAATACTACGTTAAGTAAGAATTTTGAAACTCTAAATTTGATGCCCCGCCACCGTCATATAGTATGTCAAAAACTTTAGATTTTTTACCATGGTGTTGTCCCAGGTGTTGAGATGGTACATCCCAAGTTTGAACTCAATCGGGTTAACCGTGTAGGAGAAGTGGGCAAAAGTATGACCCCTGTAAATGTGCAACAATTGGCCAAAATTGGACATTCAAATGATCATACCTCACTTCCTGTCTATTTTAGGGTACAACTATCAAAGAGGTTTTTGTTCATCTGGATGTGCTACAGGTGCCACATAATTTTCGTAGCCGTAGGACAATTGTAGCGGGACAGGGATCCGTTAAACCTATGTAGGTGGCGCTACAGAGCCATTTTTCTGTTATCATGTATGGCGACTTTAAAATATCAAATTTTTCGCCAGGCCTGATGTGCGTGTAAAGTTTGGTGAGTTTTCGTTCACGTTTAGTGTCTCAAAAATGCGATTGTTTGCGGAGAAGAAGAAGAATAACTAGAGCTGCGAGCAGCTATAAAGGGCCCTCGCAGCCCGGGCCACGTTGGAGTCCTTGCACGTTGGGGTACTTGCACGTTAGGGTACTGGCACGTTGGGGTACTGGCATATTGGAAGCAAAATTTCTTTGAAAATGGCATAATAAACGTTTACATGTAGAATATTTTTTTTGCCAGTGTGTGTCAAGCTCAACGGGTTTTGGGGATTGTTAAGACCTGCAAAAATCAGCGTCCTTTTTTATTTTTAGGCAATGAGTTGCCCTGATTGGTATTTTTTGTAAAAGTGTATATACACATCATCGCTCGTTGTACTCATTGCACAATGTTACTTTTATTGTCCAAAGGGGCAATCAAAAATGAATAAAACAAAATGGAAACGTACATACGTTTGGATCGGTGTGAAGCCAGTGAACAATTTGAATGGTGGAAACGAAAAGAATATTCATAAATGACTTAGTCATCACACTCAGAATGAGTTTACATTTTTCGTACAAAATACCGTATGTGGTTTTTTTTTTTATATAAGCCTCAAGGGCTAGGTGGCGCTGTATTTATAACTGAATGTTGTCATCGAGATACCTTCAGGCCTTGATTATAAGCATACATGTCAAGTGTGGGATTTTTTTTGGAGCATGTACCGTGGAGTTATTAAGCATATCCTTCATTCACGATATTGCTTTTAATGTCCACAGAGGCTATCAAAAATAAATAAAAAAATATATATGTTTGGATAAGTCTGATGCCAGTGAACATTTTGAGTGGTGGAAACTAAAAGAATATTCATAAATGACTTAGTTATCACACTTAGAATGAGTTTACATTTTTTGTACAAAATACCGTAAGTGGGGTATTTTTTTTTTATGCCTCAAGGGCTAGGTGGCGCTGCATATATAACTGAATGTTGTCATAGAGATAGCTTCAGGCCTTGACGATAAACATACATGTCAAGTTTGGGATTTTTTGGAGCATGTACCGGGGAGTTATTAAGCATATCCTTTTTCAGTGCGAAACACAAATTTTGATGCCCCGCCTTCATCATATAGTATTTCGAAAGGTCAAGATTTTTCCCCCTGTCGTTGGCTCAGGTCTTGACATGGTCCAGGTCAAGTCTTAACTCAGTCAGATGAAACGTGTAGAAGAAGTGGGCAAAAGTCTGCCCCCTGTGAATGTGCAAAAATCGTCAAAAATGGGACATTCAAAAATTCGTAGCTCACTTCCTGTTCATTTTAGCATATGGGTCCAAGAGACTTTTTTGTAGGTCTTGGGCTCCCTCATACACCTAAAAATATTCGTCGTTCTTGCTTAAACGTACAACCGGGGCTGCTTCGTTAAAAACTTCTAGGGGGCGCTATTGAGTCATTTTTGTAAAAATAGCACAATCAACAATAAAATATTGCTCATTTTACCAGGCCAGATGTGTGTGCCAAGTTTCATGAGTTTCTGTGCATGTTTAGACCCTCAAAACTGGCGTTGTTTTCTTGGCGAACAGCGCTTAGCCACACCCACAGCAATTCGCGAAAACTCACAAACTTCGTGTTGTGACATCATGAAGGCCGAAACCCTCATCTGAGCAAATATGAGGTAGGTCCAGTTAACGTGTTTGGAGAAAAACGTAGAAGAAAATTCGTAAGAAAAAAAATTGCCACTAGGTGGCGCTATCAGTTAGATGAAATATAAGTCAGTAGATGTCTTTAGGGCTGGACTCTCATCAAATGTGTGAAATTTTGAGAAGATAGGATCATCTCGGTCAAGTTAATGCAGCTTTTATTTTCACGAAAAATCTTCAGACTTTGCGTCACCGTAGCGGCCACGCCCTTTGGCGAAAAGTTACAATATTCGGTGTGGGGCATGATCAACATCTTAAGGCTTTTCTGACCAATTTTCAAATGGATCCCTTCAACAAGCTCAGCACAGTAGCTAAAAACGTAAAGTATGACATTTATTGTAACCACTAGGTGGCGCTATATGTATAACTGAATTTTATCATATAGATGTTTTCAGGCCGTGACTATTACGTTGCCTGAGAAGTTTGAGATTTTTTGGAGCTTGAACATGGGAGTTATTAAGCATTTGCTCTTTCTGGACAAATGAAATTTTAAAGGCAATATTTGATGCCCCGCCCCCGTCATATAGTATTTCAAAAAGGCAAGATGTTTTGCCCAGTTGTTCTCTCAGGTCTTGAGATGATAAATGCCAAGTTTGAAGTCAATTGGATGAAAAATGTTTGCAAAGGGGGAAAAAGCATGACCACAGTGAATGTGCCAAAATAGGCCAAAATTGGACATAAAAAAATTCATAGCTCACTTCCTGTACATTTTAGCTACATGGTCCCAATAGACTTTTTTGTGCGTCTCGGGGTGCTACACGTGCCTGCCAATTTTTGTTGCTCTAGTTCAAACGTGCCGGGCTTGGTTTTTATTTTTCTACGCTAGGGGGCGCTATTGAGTCGCATTGTTATGACGACTTAATAATATCAAATTTTTCGCCGGGCCTGAGGAGTGTGCAAAGTTCGGTGAGTTTTCGTGAATGTTTAGGTACCCAAAATCGCGATCGTTTGCGGAGAATAAAGAAGAAGAAGAATAATAATAACTAGAGCTGCGAGCAGCTATAAAGGGCCCTCGCAGCCCGGGCCACGTTGGGGTACTTGCACGTTGGGGTACTTGCACGTTAGGGTACTGGCACGTTGGGATACTGGCATATTGGAAGCAAAATTTCTTTGAAAATGGCATAATAAACGTTTACATGTAGAATATTTTTTTTGCCAGTGTGTGTCAAGCTCAACGGGTTTTGGTGATTGTTAAGACCTGCAAAAATCAGCGTCCTTATTTATTTTTAGGCAATGAGTTGCCTTGATTGGTATTTTTTGTAAAAGTGTATATATACATCATCGCTCGTTGTACTCATTGCACAATGTTACTTTTATTGTCCAAAGGGGCAATCAAAAATGACTAACACAAAATGGAAACGTACATACGTTTGGATCGGTGTGAAGCCAGTGAACAATTTGAGTGGTGGAAACTAAAAGAATATTCATTAATGACTTAGTTATCACACATAGAATGAGTTTTCATTTTTTGTACAAAATACCGTATGTGTTTTTTTTTTATATATATATATTATGCCTCAAGGGCTAGGTGGCGCTGTATTTATAACTGAATGTTGTCGTAGAGATACCTTCAGGCCTTGATTATAAGCATACATGTCAAGTGTGGGATTTTTTTTGGAGCATGTACCGTGGAGTTATTATGCATATCCTTCATTCACGATATTGCTTTTAATGTCCACAGAAGCTATCAAAAATAAATAAAAAAATATATATGTTTGGATAAGTCTGATGCCAGTGAACATTTTGAGTGGTGGAAACTAAAAGAATATTCATAAATGACTTAGTTATCACACTTAGAATGAGTTTACATTTTTTGTACAAAATACCGTATGTGGGGTATTTTTTTTTTATGCCTCAAGGGCTAGGTGGCGCTGCATATATAACTGAATGTTGTCATAGAGATAGCTTCAGGCCTTGACGATAAACATACATGTCAAGTTTGGGATTTTTTGGAGCATGTACCGGGGAGTTATCAAGCATATCCTTTTTCATTGCGAAACACAAATTTTGATGCCCCGCCCTCATCATATAGTATTTCGAAAAGTCAAATTTTCCCCCCTGTCGTTGGCTCAGGTCTTGACATGGTCCAGGCCAAGTCTTAACTCAGTCGGATGAAACGTGTAGGAGAAGTGGGCAAAAGTCTGCCCCCTGTGAATGTGCAAAAATCGTCAAAAATGGGACATTAAAAAATTCGTAGCTCACTTCCTGTTCATTTTAGCATATGGGTACAAGAGACTTTTTTGTAGGTCTTGGGCTCCCTCATACACCTAAAAATATTCGGCGTTCTTGCTCAAACGTACAACCGGGGCTGCTTCGTTAAAAATTTCGAGGGGGCGCTATTGAGTCATTTTTGTAAAAATAGCACAATCAACAATAAAATATTGCTCATTTTACCAGGCCAGATGTGTGTGCTAAGTTTCAGGAGTTTCTGTGCATGTTTAGACCCTCAAAACTGGCGTTGTTTTCTTGGCGAACAGTGCTTAGCCACGCCTACAGCAATTCGCGAAAACTCACAAACTTCGTGTTGTGAAATCATGAAGGCCGAAACCCTCCTCTGAGCAAATATGAGGTAGGTCCAGTTAACGTGTTTGGAGAAAAACGTAGAAGAAAATTCGTAAGAAAAAAAATTGCCACTAGGTGGCGCTATCAGTTAGATGAAATGTAAGTCAGTAGATGTCTTTAGAGCTGGACTCTCATCAAATGTGTGAAATTTTGAGAAGATAGGATCATCTCGGTCAAGTTAATGCAGCTTTTATTGTCACGAAAAATCTTCAGACTTTGCGTCACCGTAGCGGCCACGCCCTTTGGCGAAAAGTTACAATATTCGGTGTGGGGCATCATCAACATCTTAAGGCTTTTCTGACCAATTTTCAACTGGATCCCTTCAACGAGCTCAGCACAGTAGCTAAAAACGTAAAGTATGACATTTATTGTAACCACTAGGTGGCGCTATATGTATATCTGAATTTTGTCATATAGATGTTTTCAGGCCGTGACTATTACGTTGCCTGAGAAGTTTGAGATTTTTTGGAGCTTGTACATGGGAGTTATTCAGCATTTGCTCTTTCTGGAAAAATGAAATTTTAAAGGCAATATTTGATGCCCCGCCCCCGTCATATAGTATTTCGAAAAGGCAAGACTTTTTGCCCAACTGTTCTCTTAGGTCTTGAGATGATAAATGCCAAGTTTGAAGTCAATGGGATGAAAAATGTTTGCATAGGGGGGAAAAGCATGACCACAGTGAATGTGCCAAAATAGGCCAAAGTTGGACATTAAAAAATTCATAGCTCACTTCCTGTACATTTTAGCTACATGGTCCCAATAGACTTTTTTGTGCGTCTCGGGGTGCTACACGTGCCTGCCAATTTTCGTTGCTCTAGCTCAAACGTGCCGGGCTTGGTTTTTATTTTTCTATGCTAGGGGGCGCTATAGAGTCGTGTTGTTATAACGACTTCATAATATAAAATTTTTCGCCGGACCTGAGGAGTGTGCAAAGTTCGGTGAGTTTTCGTGAATATTTAGGTACCCAAAATCGCGATTGTTTGCGGAGAATAAAGAAGAAGAAGAAGAAGAAGAAGAAGAAGAAGAATAACTAGAGCTGCGAGCAGCTATAAAGGGCCCTCGCAGCCCGGGCCACGTTGGAGTCCTTGCACGTTGGGGTACTTGCACGTTAGGGTACTGGCACGTTGGGGTACTGGCACGTTGGGGTACTGGCATATTGGAAGCAAAATTTCTTTGAAAATGGCATAATAAACGTTTACATGTAGAATATTTTTTTTGCCAGTGTGTGTCAAGCTCAACGGGTTTTGGTGATTGTTAAGACCTGCAAAAATCAGCGTCCTTTTTTATTTTTAGGCAATGAGTTGCCCTGATTGGTATTTTTTGTAAAAGTGTATATATACATCATCGCTCGTTGTACTCATTGCACAATGTTACTTTTATTGTCCAAAGGGGCAATCAAAAATGAATCAAACAAAATGGAAACGTACATACGTTTGGATCGGTGTGAAGCCAGTGAACAATTTGAGTGGTGGAAACTAAAAGAATATTCATAAATGACTCAGTTATCACACTTAGAATGAGTGTACATTTTTTGTACAAAATACCGTATGTGGGGTATTTTTTATTTTTTTTTATATATAAGCCTCAAGGGCTAGGTGGCGCTGTATTTATAACTGAATGTTGTCATCGAGATACCTTCAGGCCTTGATTATAAGCATACATGTCAAGTGTGGGATTTTTTTTTGGAGCATGTACCGTGGAGTTATTAAGCATATCCTTCATTCACGATATTGCTTTTAATGTCGACAGAGGCTATCAAAAATAAATAAAAATATGTATATGTTTGGATAAGTCTGATGCCAGTGAACATTTTGAGTGGTGGAAACTAAAAGAATATTCATAAATGACTTAGTTATCACACTTAGAATGAGTTTACATTTTTTGTACAAAATACCGTATGTGGGGTATTTTTTTTTTATGCCTCAAGGGCTAGGTGGCGCTGCATATATAACTGAATGTTGTCATAGAGATAGCTTCAGGCCTTGACGATAAACATACTTGTCATGTTTGGGATTTTTTGGAGCATGTACCGGGGAGTTATCAAGCATATCCTTTTTCATTGCGAAACACAAATTTTGATGCCCCGCCCTCATCATATAGTATTTCGAAAAGTCAAATTTTCCCCCCTGTCGTTGGCTCAGGTCTTGACATGGTCCAGGCCAAGTCTTAACTCAGTCGGATGAAACGTGTAGGAGAAGTGGGCAAAAGTCTGCCCCCTGTGAATGTGCAAAAATCGTCAAAAATGGGACATTAAAAAATTCGTAGCTCACTTCCTGTTCATTTTAGCATATGGGTACAAGAGACTTTTTTGTAGGTCTTGGGCTCCCTCATACACCTAAAAATATTCGGCGTTCTTGCTCAAACGTACAACCGGGGCTGCTTCGTTAAAAATTTCGAGGGGGCGCTATTGAGTCATTTTTGTAAAAATAGCACAATCAACAATAAAATATTGCTCATTTTACCAGGCCAGATGTGTGTGCTAAGTTTCAGGAGTTTCTGTGCATGTTTAGACCCTCAAAACTGGCGTTGTTTTCTTGGCGAACAGTGCTTAGCCACGCCTACAGCAATTCGCGAAAACTCACAAACTTCGTGTTGTGAAATCATGAAGGCCGAAACCCTCCTCTGAGCAAATATGAGGTAGGTCCAGTTAACGTGTTTGGAGAAAAACGTAGAAGAAAATTCGGAAGAAAAAAAATTGCCACTAGGTGGCGCTATCAGTTAGATGAAATGTAAGTTAGTAGATGTCTTTAGAGCTGGACTCTCATCAAATGTGTGAAATTTTGAGAAGATAGGATCATCTCGGTCAAGTTAATGCAGCTTTTATTGTCACGAAAAATCTTCAGACTTTGCGTCACCGTAGCGGCCACGCCCTTTGGCGAAAAGTTACAATATTCGGTGTGGGGCATCATCAACATCTTAAGGCTTTTCTGACCAATTTTCAACTGGATCCCTTCAACGAGCTCAGCACAGTAGCTAAAAACGTAAAGTATGACATTTATTGTAACCACTAGGTGGCGCTATATGTATATCTGAATTTTGTCATATAGATGTTTTCAGGCCGTGACTATTACGTTGCCTGAGAAGTTTGAGATTTTTTGGAGCTTGTACATGGGAGTTATTCAGCATTTGCTCTTTCTGGAAAAATGAAATTTTAAAGGCAATATTTGATGCCCCGCCCCCGTCATATAGTATTTCGAAAAGGCAAGACTTTTTGCCCAACTGTTCTCTTAGGTCTTGAGATGATAAATGCCAAGTTTGAAGTCAATGGGATGAAAAATGTTTGCATAGGGGGGAAAAGCATGACCACAGTGAATGTGCCAAAATAGGCCAAAGTTGGACATTAAAAAATTCATAGCTCACTTCCTGTACATTTTAGCTACATGGTCCCAATAGACTTTTTTGTGCGTCTCGGGGTGCTACACGTGCCTGCCAATTTTCGTTGCTCTAGCTCAAACGTGCCGGGCTTGGTTTTTATTTTTCTATGCTAGGGGGCGCTATAGAGTCGCGTTGTTATAACGACTTCATAATATAAAATTTTTCGCCGGACCTGAGGAGTGTGCAAAGTTCGGTGAGTTTTCGTGAATATTTAGGTACCCAAAATCGCGATTGTTTGCGGAGAATAAAGAAGAAGAAGAAGAAGAAGAAGAAGAACTAGAGCTGCGAGCAGCTATAAAGGGCCCTCGCAGCCCGGGCCACGTTGGAGTCCTTGCACGTTGGGGTACTTGCACGTTAGGGTACTGGCACGTTGGGGTACTGGCATATTGGAAGCAAAATTTCTTTGAAAATGGCATAATAAACGTTTACATGTAGAATATTTTTTTTGCCAGTGTGTGTCAAGCTCAACGGGTTTTGGTGATTGTTAAGACCTGCAAAAATCAGCGTCCTTTTTTATTTTTAGGCAATGAGTTGCCCTGATTGGTATTTTTTGTAAAAGTGTATATATACATCATCGCTCGTTGTACTCATTGCACAATGTTACTTTTATTGTCCAAAGGGGAAATCAAAAATGAATAAAACAAAATGGAAACGTACATACGTTTGGATCGGTGTGAAGCCAGTGAACAATTTGAGTGGTGGAAACTAAAAGAATATTCATAAATGACTTAGTCATCACACTTAGAATGAGTTTACATTTTTTTGTACAAAATACCGTATGTGGGTTTTTTTTTTTATATAAGCCTCAAGGGCTAGGTGGCGCTGTATTTATAACTGAATGTTGTCATCGAGATACCTTCAGGCCTTGATTATAAGCATACATGTCAAGTGTGGGATTTTTTTTTGGAGCATGTACCGTGGAGTTATTAAGCATATCCTTCATTCACGATATTGCTTTTAATGTCCACAGAGGCTATCAAAAATAAATAAAAATATATATATGTTTGGATAAGTCTGATGCCAGTGAACATTTTGAGTGGTGGAAACTAAAAGAATATTCATAAATGACTTAGTTATCACACTTAGAATGAGTTTACATTTTTTGTACAAAATACCGTATGTGGGGTATTTTTTTTTTATGCCTCAAGGGCTAGGTGGCGCTGCATATATAACTGAATGTTGTCATAGAGATAGCTTCAGGCCTTGACGATAAACATACATGTCAAGTTTGGGATTTTTTGGAGCATGTAACGGGGAGTTATTAAGCATATCCTTTTTCAGTGCGAAACACAAATTTTGATGCCCCGCCTTCATCATATAGTATTTCGAAAGGTCAAGATTTTTCCCCCTGTCGTTGGCTCAGGTCTTGACATGGTCCAGGTCAAGTCTTAACTCAGTCAGATGAAACGTGTAGGAGAAGTGGGAAAAAGTCTGCGCCCTGTGAATGTGCAAAAATTGTCAAAAATGGGACATTCAAAAATTCGTAGCTCACTTCCTGTTCATTTTAGCATATGGGTACAAGAGACTTTTTTGTAGGTCTTGGGCTCCCTCATACACCTAAAAATATTCGTCGTTCTTGCTTAAACGTACAACCGGGGCTGCTTCGTTAAAAACTTCTAGGGGGCGCTATTGAGTCATTTTTGTAAAAATAGCACAATCAACAATAAAATATTGCTCATTTTACCAGGCCAGATGTGTGTGCCAAGTTTCATGAGTTTCTGTGCATGTTTAGACCCTCAAAACTGGCGTTGTTTTCTTGGCGAACAGCGCTTAGCCACACCCACAGCAATTCGCGAAAACTCACAAACTTCGTGTTGTGACATCATGAAGGCCGAAACCCTCATCTGAGCAAATATGAGGTAGGTCCAGTTAACGTGTTTGGAGAAAAACGTAGAAGAAAATTCGTAATAAAAAAAATTGCCACTCGGTGGCGCTATCAGTTAGATGAAATATAAGTCAGTAGATGTCTTTAGGGCTGGACTCTCATCAAATGTGTGAAATTTTGGGAAGATAGGATCATCTCGGTCAAGTTAATGCAGCTTTTATTTTCACGAAAAATCTTCAGACTTTGCGTCACCGTAGCGGCCACGCCCTTTGGCGAAAAGTTACAATATTCGGTGTGGGGCATGATCAACATCTTAAGCCTTTTCTGACCAATTTTCAAATGGATCCCTTCAACAAGCTCAGCACAGTAGCTAAAAACGTAAAGTATGACATTTATTGTAACCACTAGGTGGCGCTATATGTATAACTGAATTTTATCATATAGATGTTTTCAGGCCGTGACTATTACGTTGCCTGAGAAGTTTGAGATTTTTTGGAGCTTGAACATGGGAGTTATTAAGCATTTGCTCTTTCTGGACAAATGAAATTTTAAAGGCAATATTTGATGCCCCGCCCCCGTCATATAGTATTTCAAAAAGGCAAGATGTTTTGCCCAGTTTTTCTCTCAGGTCTTGAGATGATAAATGCCAAGTTTGAAGTCAATTGGATGAAAAATGTTTGCAAAGGGGGAAAAAGCATGACCACAGTGAATGTGCCAAAATAGGCCAAAATTGGACATAAAAAAATTCATAGCTCACTTCCTGTACATTTTAGCTACATGGTCCCAATAGACTTTTTTGTGCGTCTCGGGGTGCTACACGTGCCTGCCAATTTTCGTTGCTCTAGCTCAAACGTGCCGGGCTTGGTTTTTATTTTTCTACGCTAGGGGGCGCTATCGAGTCGCATTGTTATGACGACTTAATAATATCAAATTTTTCGCCGGGCCTGAGGAGTGTGCAAAGTTCGGTGAGTTTTCGTGAATGTTTAGGTACCCAAAATCGCGATCGTTTGCGGAGAATAAAGAAGAAGAAGAAGAAGAAGAAGAAGAAGAATAACTAGAGCTGCGAGCAGCTATAAAGGGCCCTCGCAGCCCGGGCCACGTTGGGGTACTTGCACGTTGGGGTACTTGCACGTTGGGGTACTGGCACGTTGGGGTACTGGCAAGTTTAGGTAAGGCACATTGGAAGCAGAATTTCTTTGAAAATGGCATGATAAACCTTGACATGTGGATTTTTTTTTTTTTTGTAAAAATACCGTTAAGTTGGTGTATTTTTTTTTATGCCTCTAGGGCTAGGTGGCGCTGTATATATAATGGAATGTTGTCATAGGGATACCTTCAAGCCTTGACTCTAAACATACATGTCAAGTGTGGGATTTTTTTGGAGCATGTACCGTGGAGTTATTAAGCATATCCTTCATTCACGATATTGCTTTTAATGTCCATTAGAGGCTATCAAAAATAAATAAAAAAGTACATGTTTGGATAAGTCTAATGCCAGTGAACATTTTGAGTGGTGGAAAGTAAAAGAATATTCATAAATGACTTAGTTATCACACTTAGAATGAGTTTACATTTTTTGTACAAAATACCGTATGTGGGGTATTTTTTTTTCATGCCTCAAGGGCGAGGTGGCGCTGCATATATAACTGAATGTTGTCATAGAGATACCTTCAGGCCTTGACGATAAACATACATGTCAAGTTTGGGATTTTTTGGAGCATGTATCGGGGAGTTATTAAGCATATCCTTTTTCAGTGCGAAACACAAATTTTGATGCCCCGCGCTCATCATATAGTATTTCCAAAAGTCAAGATTTTTCCGTCTGTTGTTGGCTCAGGTCTTGGCATGGTCCAGGTCAAGTCATTGGATAAACATGTAGGAGAAGTGGGCAAAAGTATGCCCCCTGAAAATGTGCAAAAATCGTCAAAAATGGGACATTCAAAAATTCGTACCTCACTTCCTGTTCATTTTAGCATATGGGTCCAAGAGACTTTTTTGTAGGTCTTTGGCTCCGTCATACACGTAAAAATTTTCGTAGATCTTGCTTAAACGTAGAATCGGGGCTGCTTCGTTAAAAATTTCTAGGGGGCGCTATTGAGTCATTTTTGTAAAAATAGTACAATCAACAATAAAATATTGTTCATTTTACCAGGCCAGATGTGTGTGCCAAGTTTCATGAGTTTCTGCGCATGTTTAGACCCTCAAAACTGGCGTTGTTTTCTTGGCGAACAGTGCTTAGCCACGCCCACAGCGATTCGCGAAAACTCACAAACTTCGTGTTGTGACATCATGAAGGCCGAAACCCTCATCTGAGCAAATATGAGGTTGGTCCAGTTAACGTGTTTGGAGAAAAATGTACAAGAAAATTCGTAAGAAAAAAAATTGCCACTAGGTGGCGCTATCAGTAAGATGAAATATAAGTTCGTAGATGTCTTAAGGGCTGGACTCTCATCAAATGTGTGAAATTTTGAGAAGATAGGATCATCTCGGTCAAGTTCATGCAGCTTTTATTGTCACGAAAAATTTTCGGACTTTGCGTCACCGTAGCGGCCACGCCCTTTGGCGAAAAGTTACAAAATTCGGTGTGGGGCATGATCAACATCTTAAGGCTTTTCTGACCAATTTTCAACTGGATCCCTTCAACGAGCTCGGCACAGTAGCTAAAAACGTAAAGTATGACATTTATTGTTACCACTAGGTGGCGCTATATGTATAACTGAATTTTATCATATAGATGCTTTCAGGCCGTGACTATTACGTTGCCTGAGAAGTTTGAGATTTTTTGGAGCTTGAACATGGGAGTTATCACACTTAGAATGAGTTGACATTTTTTGTACAAAATACCGTATGTGGGGTATTTTTTTTTCACGCCTGAAGGGCTAGGTGGCGCTGCATATATAACTGAATTTTGTCATAGAGATACCTTCAGGCTTTGACTATAAACATACATGTCAAGTTTGGGATTTTTTGGAGCATGTACCGGGGAGTTATTAAGCATATCCTTTTTCAGTGCGAAACACAAAATTTGATGCCCCGCCCTCATCATATAGTATTTCCAAAAGTCAAGATTTTTCTGCCTGTAGTTGGCTCAGGTCTTGACATGGTCCAGGTCAAGTCTAAAGTCAGTCGGATGAAATGTGTAGGAGAAGTGGGCAAAAGTATGCCCCCTGAAAATATGCAAAAATCGTCAAAAATGGGACATTCAAAAATTCATAGCTCACTTCCTGTTCATTTTAGCACATGGGTCCAAGAGACTTTTTTGTAGGTCTTGGACTCCCTCATACACCTAAAAATTTTCGTAGATCTTGCTTAAACGTACAATCGGGGCTGCTTCGTTAAAAATTTCTAGGGGGCGCTATTGAGTCATTTTTGTAAAAATAGGACAATACATGATAAAATATTGCTCATTTTGCCAGGCCAGATGTGTGTGCCAAGTTTCATGAGTTTCTGCGCATGTTTAGACCATCAAAACTAGCGTTGTTTTCTTGGCGAACAGTGCTTAGCCACGCCCACAGCGATTCGCGAAAACTCACAAACTTCGTGTTGTGACATCATGAAGGCCGAAACCCCACTCTGAGCAAATATGAGGTTGGTCCAGTTAACGTGTTTGGAGAAAAATGTACAAGAAAATTCGTAAGAAAAAAAATTGCCACTAGGTGGTGCTATCAGTTAGATGAAATGTAAGTTAGTAGATGTCTTTAGAGCTGGACTCTCATCAAATGTGTGAAATTTTGAGAAGATAGGATCATCTCGGTCAAGTTAATGCAGCTTTTATTGTCACGAAAAATCTTCAGACTTTGCGTCACCGTAGCGGCCACGCCCTTTGGCGAAAAGTTACAATATTCGGTGTGGGGCATCATCAACATCTTAAGGCTTTTCTGACCAAATTTCAACTGGATCCCTTCAACGAGCTCAGCACAGTAGCTAAAAACGTAAAGTATGACATTTATTGTAACCACTAGGTGGCGCTATATGTATAACTGAATTTTGTCATATAGATGTTTTCAGGCCGTGACTATTACGTTGCCTGAGAAGTTTGAGATTTTTTGGAGCTTGTACATGGGAGTTATTCAGCATTTGCTCTTTCTGGACAAATGAAATTTTAAAGGCAATATTTGATGCCCCGCCCCCGTCATATAGTATTTCGAAAAGGCAAGATTTTTTCCCCAGTTGTTCTCTCAGGTCTTGAGATGATAAATGCCAAGTTTGAAGTCAATTGGATGAAAAATGTTTGCAAAGGGGGAAAAAGCATGACCACAGTGAATGTGCCAAAATAGGCCAAAATTGGACATTAAAAAATTCATAGCTCACTTCCTGTACATTTTAGCTACATGGTCCCAATAGACTTTTTTGTGCGTCTCGGGGTGCTACACGTGCCTGCCAATTTTCGTTGCTCTAGCTCAAACGTGCCGGGCTTGGTTTTTATTTTTCTATGCTAGGGGGCGCTATAGAGTCGCGTTGTTATGACGACTTCATAATATCAAATTTTTCGCCGGGCCTGAGGAGTGTGCAAAGTTTGGTGAGTTTTCGTAAATGTTTAGGTACCCAAAATCGTGATCGTTTACGGAGAAGAAGAAGAAGAAGAAGAATAATAATAACTAGAGCTGCGAGCAGCTATAAAGGGCCCTCGCAGCCCGGGCCACGTTGGGGTACTTGCACGTTGGGGTACTTGCACGTTGGGGTACTGGCACGTTGGGGTACTGGCAAGTTTAGGTACGGCACATTGGAAGCAGAATTTCTTTGAAAATGGCATGATAAACCTTGACATGTGGATTTTTTTTTTTTTTGTAAAAATACCGTTAAGTTGGTGTATTTTTTTTTATGCCTCTAGGGCTAGGTGGCGCTGTATATATAATGGAATGTTGTCATAGGGATACCTTCAAGCCTTGACTCTAAACATACATGTCAAGTGTGGGATTTTTTTGGAGCATGTACCGTGGAGTTATTAAGCATATCCTTCATTCACGATATTGCTTTTAATGTCCATTAGAGGCTATCAAAAATAAATAAAAAAGTACATGTTTGGATAAGTCTAATGCCAGTGAACATTTTGAGTGGTGGAAAGTAAAAGAATATTCATAAATGACTTAGTTATCACACTTAGAATGAGTTTACATTTTTTGTACAAAATACCGTATGTGGGGTATTTTTTTGTTTTGCCTCAAGGGCGAGGTGGCGCTGCATATATAACTGAATGTTGTCATAGAGATACCTTCAGGCCTTGACGATAAACATACATGTCAAGTTTGGGATTTTTTGGAGCATGTATCGGGGAGTTATTAAGCATATCCTTTTTCAGTGCGAAACACAAATTTTGATGCCCCGCGCTCATCATATAGTATTTCCAAAAGTCAAGATTTTTCCGTCTGTTGTTGGCTCAGGTCTTGGCATGGTCCAGGTCAAGTCATAAGTCAGTCGGATAAAACATGTAGGAGAAGTGGGCAAAAGTATGGCCCCTGAAAATGTGCAAAAATCGTCAAAAATGGGACATTCAAAAATTCGTACCTCACTTCCTGTTCATTTTAGCATATGGGTCCAAGAGACTTTTTTGTAGGTCTTTGGCTCCCTCATACACGTAAAAATTTTCGTAGATCTTGCTTAAACGTAGAATCGGGGCTGCTTCGTTAAAAATTTCTAGGGGGCGCTATTGAGTCATTTTTGTAAAAATAGTACAATCAACAATAAAATATTGTTCATTTTACCAGGCCAGATGTGTGTGCCAAGTTTCATGAGTTTCTGCGCATGTTTAGACCCTCAAAACTGGCGTTGTTTTCTTGGCGAACAGTGCTTAGCCACGCCCACAGCGATTCGCGAAAACTCACAAACTTCGTGTTGTGACCTCATGAAGGCCGAAACCCTCATCTGAGCAAATATGAGGTTGGTCCAGTTAACGTGTTTGGAGAAAAATGTACAAGAAAATTCGTAAGAAAAAAAATTGCCACTAGGTGGCGCTATCAGTAAGATGAAATATAAGTTCGTAGATGTCTTAAGGGCTGGACTCTCATCAAATGTGTGAAATTTTGAGAAGATAGGATCATCTCGGTCAAGTTCATGCAGCTTTTATTGTCACGAAAAATTTTCGGACTTTGCGTCACCGTAGCGGCCACGCCCTTTGGCGAAAAGTTACAATATTCGGTGTGGGGCATGATCAACATCTTAAGGCTTTTCTGACCAATTTTCAACTGGATCCCTTCAACGAGCTCGGCACAGTAGCTAAAAACGTAAAGTATGACATTTATTGTTACCACTAGGTGGCGCTATATGTATAACTGAATTTTATCATATAGATGCTTTCAGGCCGTGACTATTACGTTGCCTGAGAAGTTTGAGATTTTTTGGAGCTTGAACATGGGAGTTATCACACTTAGAATGAGTTGACATTTTTTGTACAAAATACCGTATGTGGGGTATTTTTTTTTCACGCCTGAAGGGCTAGGTGGCGCTGCATATATAACTGAATTTTGTCATAGAGATACCTTCAGGCTTTGACTATAAACATACATGTCAAGTTTGGGATTTTTTGGAGCATGTACCGGGGAGTTATTAAGCATATACTTTTTCAGTGCGAAACACAAAATTTGATGCCCCGCCCTCATCATATAGTATTTCCAAAAGTCAAGATTTTTCTGCCTGTAGTTGGCTCAGGTCTTGACATGGTCCAGGTCAAGTCTAAAGTCAGTCGGATGAAATGTGTAGGAGAAGTGGGCAAAAGTATGCCCCCTGAAAATGTGCAAAAATCGTCAAAAATGGGACATTCAAAAATTCATAGCTCACTTCCTGTTCATTTTAGCACATGGGTCCAAGAGACTTTTTTTGTAGGTCTTGGACTCCCTCATACACCTAAAAATTTTCGTAGATCTTGCTTAAACGTACAATCGGGGCTGCTTCGTTAAAAATTTCTAGGGGGCGCTATTGAGTCATTTTTGTAAAAATAGGACAATACATGATAAAATATTGCTCATTTTGCCAGGCCAGATGTGTGTGCCAAGTTTCATGAGTTTCTGCGCATGTTTAGACCATCAAAACTAGCGTTGTTTTCTTGGCGAACAGTGCTTAGCCACGCCCACAGCGATTCGCGAAAACTCACAAACTTCGTGTTGTGACATCATGAAGGCCGAAACCCCCATCTGAGCAAATATGAGGTTGGTCCAGTTAACGTGTTTGGAGAAAAATGTACAAGAAAATTCGTAAGAAAAAAAATTGCCACTAGGTGGCGCTATCAGTTAGATGAAATATAAGTTCGTAGATGTCTTTAGGGCTGGACTCTCATCAAATGTGTGAAATTTTGAGAAGATAGGATCATCTCGGTCAAGTTCATGCAGCTTTTATTGTCACGAAAAATCTTCAGACTTTGCGTCACCGTAGCGGCCACGCCCTTTGGCGAAAAGTTACAATATTCGGTGTGGGGCATCATCAACATCTTAAGGCTTTTCTGACCAATTTTCAACTGGATCCCTTCAACGAGCTCAGCACAGTAGCTAAAAACGTAAAGTATGACATTTATTGTAACCACTAGGTGGCGCTATATGTATAACTGAATTTTTTCATATAGGTGTTTTCAGGCCGTGACTATTACGTTGCCTGAGAAGTTTGAGATTTTTTGGAGCTTGTACATGGGAGTTATTCAGCATTTGCTCTTTCTGGACAAATGAAATTTTAAAGGCAATATTTGATGCCCCGCCCCCGTCATATAGTATTTCGAAAACGCACGATTTTTTGCCTAGTTTTTCTCTTAAGTCTTGAGATGATAAATGCCAAGTTTAAAGTCAATGGGATGAAAAATGTTTGCATAGGGGGAAAAAGTATGACCACAGTGAATGTGCCAAAATAGGCCAAAATTGGACATTAAAAAATTCATAGCTCACTTCCTGTACATTTTAGGAAATGGCTTCCACTGACTTTTTTGTGCGTCTCATAGTGCTACACGTGCCTGCCAATTTTCGTAGCTCTAGCTCAAACGGGCCGGGATTGTTTTTTATTTTTCTAGGCTAGGTGGCGCTATAGAGTCGCGTTGTTATGACAACTACATAATATCACATTTTTCGCCGGGCCCGAAGAGACTGCAAAGTTTGGTGAGTTTTCGTAAATGTTTAGGCCCTCAAAAATGCGATCGTTTACGGAGAAGAAGAAGAAGAAGAATAATAATAATTCTTACAAAAACAAGAGGGACCTCGCAGCGGTCGCTGCTCGGGCCCTAATAATAATAATAATCCGATCGAAAAACAATAGGGACCTCGCAGCGGTAGCTGCTCGGGCCCTAATAACTAGAGCTGCGAGCAGCTATAAAGGGCCCTCGCAGCCCGGGCCACGTTGGGGTCCTTGCACGTTGGGGTACTTGCACGTTGGGGTACTGGCATATTGGAAGCAAAATTTCTTTGAAAATGGCTTAATAAACGTTTACATGTAGAATATTTTTTTGCCAGTGTGTGTGTCAAGCTCAACGGGTTTTGGTGATTGTTAAGACCTGCAAAAATCAGCGTCCTTTTTTATTTTTAGGCAATGAGTTGCCCTGATTGGTATTTTTTTGTAAAAGTGTATATACACATCATCGCTCGTTGTACTCATTGCACAATGTTACTTTTATTGTCCAAAGGGGCAATCAAAAATGAATAAAACAAAATGGAAACGTACATACGTTTGGATCGGTGTGAAGCCAGTGAACAATTTGAGTGGTGGAAACTAAAAGAATATTCATAAATGACTTAGTTATCACACTTAGAATGAGTGTACATTTTTTGTACAAAATACCGTATGTGGGGTATTTTTTTTTTTTTATATATAAGCCTCAAGGGCTAGGTGGCGCTGTATTTATAACTGAATGTTGTCATAGAGATACCTTCAGGCCTTGATTATAAGCATACATGTCAAGTGTGGGATTTTTTTTTGGAGCATGTACCGTGGAGTTATTAAGCATATCCTTCATTCACGATATTGCTTTTAATGTCCATAGAGGCTATCAAAAATAAATAAAAATATATATATGTTTGGATAAGTCTGATGCCAGTGAACATTTTGAGTGGTGGAAACTAAAAAAATATTCATAAATGACTTAGTTATCACACTTAGATTGAGTGTACATTTTTTGTACAAAATACCGTATGTGGGGTATTTTTTTTTCATGCCTCAAGGGCTAGGTGGCGCTGCATATATAACTGAATGTTGTCATAGAGATAACTTCAGGCCTTGACGATAAACATACATGTCAAGTTTGGGATTTTTTGGAGCATGTACCGGGGAGTTATCAAGCATATCCTTTTTCATTGTGAAACACAAATTTTGATGCCCCGCCCTCATCATATAGTATTTCGAAAAGTCAAAATTTTTCCCCCTGTCGTTGGCTCAGGTCTTGACATGGTCCAGGCCAAGTCTTAACTCAGTCGGATGAAACGTGTAGGAGAAGTGGGCAAAAGTCTGCCCCCTGTGAATGTGCAAAAATCGTCAAAAATGGGACATTCAAAAATTCTTAGCTCACTTCCTGTTCATTTTAGCATATGGGTACAAGAGACGTTTTTGTAGGTCTTGGGCTCCCTCATACACCTAAAAATATTCGGCATTTTTGCTTAAACGTACAACCGGGGCTGCTTCGTTAAAAATTTCGAGGGGGCGCTATTGAGTCATTTTTGTAAAAATAGCACAATCAACAATAAAATATTGCTCATTTTACCAGGCCAGATGTGTGTGCCAAGTTTCAGGAGTTTCTGTGCATGTTTAGACCCTCAAAACTGGCGTTGTTTTCTTGGCGAACAGCGCTTAGCCACGCCTACAGCAATTCGCGAAAACTCACAAACTTCGTGTTGTGACATCATGAAGGCCGAAACCCTCCTCTGAGCAAATATGAGGTAGGTCCAGTTAACGTGTTTGGAGAAAAACGTAGAAGAAAATTCGCAAGAAAAAAAATTGCCACTAGGTGGCGCTATCAGTTAGATGAAATGTAAGTTAGTAGATGTCTTTAGAGCTGGACTCTCATCAAATGTGTGAAATTTTGAGAAGATAGGATCATCTCGGTCAAGTTAATGCAGCTTTTATTTTCACGAAAAATCTTCAGATTTTGCGTCACCGTAGCGGCCACGCCCTTTGGCGAAAAGTTACAATATTCGGTGTGGGGCATCATCAACATCTTAAGGCTTTTCTGACCAATTTTCAACTGGATCCCTTCAACGAGCTCAGCACAGTAGCTAAAAACGTAAAGTATGACATTTATTGTAACCACTAGGTGGCGCTATATGTATAACTGAATTTTGTCATATAGATGTTTTCAGGCCGTGACTATTACGTTGCCTGAGAAGTTTGAGATTTTTTGGAGCTTGTACATGGGAGTTATTCAGCATTTGCTCTTTCTGGACAAATGAAATTTTAAAGGCAATATTTGATGCCCCGCCCCCGTCATATAGTATTTCGAAAAGGCAAGACTTTTTGCCCAGCTGTTCTCTTAGGTCTTGAGATGATAAATACCAAGTTTGAAGTCAATGGGATGAAAAATGTTTGCATAGGGGGAAAAAGCATGACCACAGTGAATGTGCCAAAATAGGCCAAAATTGGACATTAAAAAATTCATAGCTCACTTCCTGTACATTTTAGCTAAATGGTCCCAATAGACTTTTTTGTGCGTCTCGGGGTGCTACACGTGCCTGCCAATTTACGTTGCTCTAGCTCAAACGTGCCGGGCTTGGTTTTTATTTTTCTATGCTAGGGGGCGCTATAGAGTCGCGTTGTTATAACGACTTCATAATATCAAATTTTTCGCCGGACCTGAGGAGTGTGCAAAGTTCGGTGAGTTTTCGTGAATATTTAGGTACCCAAAATCGCGATTGTTTGCGGAGAATAAAGAAGAAGAAGAAGAAGAAGAATAATAATAATAACTAGAGCTGCGAGCAGCTATAAAGGGCCCTCGCAGCCCGGGCCACGTTGGGGTCCTTGCACGTTGGGGTACTTGCACGTTGGGGTACTGGCACGTTGGGGTACTGGCATATTGGAAGCAAAATTTCTTTGAAAATGGCATAATAAACGTTTACATGTAGAATATTTTTTTTGCCAGTGTCTGTCAAGCTCAACGGATTTTGGTGATTGTTAAGACCTGCAAAAATCAGCGTCCTTATTTATTTTTAGGCAATGAGTTGCCCTGATTGGTATTTTTTTGTAAAAGTGTATATACACATCATCGCTCGTTGTACTCATTGCACAATGTTTACTTTTATTGTCCAAAGGGGCAATCAAAAATGAATAAAACAAAATGGAAACGTACATACGTTTGGATCGGTGTGAAGCCAGTGAACAATTTGAGTGGTGGAAACTAAAAGAATATTCATAAATGACTTAGTTATCACACTTAGAATGAGTGTACATTTTTTGTACAAAATACCGTATGTGGGGTATTTTTTTTATTTTTTTTATATAAGCCTCAACGGCTAGGTGGCGCTGTATTTATAACTGAATGTTGTCATAGAGATACCTTCAGGCCTTGATTATAAGCATACATGTCAAGTGTGGGATTTTTTTTGGAGCATGTACCGTGGAGTTATTAAGCATATCCTTCATTCACGATATTGCTTTTAATGTCCATAGAGGCTATCAAAAATAAATTAAAAAATATATATGTTTGGATAAGTCTGATGCCAGTGAACATTTTGAGTGGTGGAAACTAAAAGAATATTCATAAATGACTTCGTTATCACACTTAGAATGAGTTTACATTTTTTGTACAAAATACCGTATGTGGGGTATTTTTTTTTCATGCCTCAAGGGCTAGGTGGCGCTGCATATATAACTGAATGTTGTCATAGAGATAACTTCAGGCCTTGACGATAAACATACATGTCAAGTTTGGGATTTTTTGGAGCATGTACCGGGGAGTTATCAAGCATATCCTTTTTCATTGCGAAACACAAATTTTGATGCCCCGCCCTCATCATATAGTATTTCGAAAAGTCAAAATTTTTCCCCCTGTCGTTGGCTCAGGTCTTGACATGGTCCAGGCCAAGTCTTAACTCAGTCGGATGAAACGTGTAGGAGAGGTGGGCAAAAGTCTGCCCCCTGTGAATGTGCAAAAATCGTCAAAAATGGGACATTCAAAAATTCGTAGCTCACTTCCTGTTCATTTTAGCATATGGGTACAAGTGACTTTTTTGTAGGACTTGGGCTCCCTCATACACCTAAAAATATTCGTCGTTCTTGCTTAAACGTGCAACCGGGGCTGCTTTGTTAAAAACTTCTAGGGGGCGCTATTGAGTAATTTTTGTAAAAATAGCACAATCAACAATAAAATATGGCTAATTTTACCAGGCCAGATGTGTGTGCCAAGTTTCATGAGTTTCTGTGCATGTTTAGACCCTCAAAACTGGCGTTGTTTTCTTAGCGAACAGCGCTTAGCCACACCCACAGCAATTCGCGAAAACTCACAAACTTCGTGTTGTGACATCATGAAGGCCGAAACCCTCATCTGAGCAAATATGAGGTAGGTCCAGTTAACGTGTTTGGAGAAAAACGTAGAAGAAAATTCGTAAGAAAAAAAATTGCCACTAGGTGGCGCTATCAGTTAGATGAAATATAAGTACGTAGATGTCTTTAGGGCTGGACTCTCATCAAATGTGTGAAATTTTGAGAAGATAGGATCATCTCGGTCAAGTTAATGCAGCTTTTATTTTCACGAAAAATCTTCAGACTTTGCGTCACCGTAGCGGCCACGCCCTTTGGCGAAAAGTTACAATATTCGGTGTGGGGCATGATCAACATCTTAAGGCTTTTCTGACCAATTTTCAAATGGATCCCTTCAACAAGCTCAGCACAGTAGCTAAAAACGTAAAGTATGACATTTATTGTAACCACTAGGTGGCGCTATATGTATAACTGAATTTTATCATATAGATGTTTTCAGGCCGTGACTATTACGTTGCCTGAGAAGTTTGAGATTTTTTGGAGCTTGAACATGGGAGTTATTAAGCATTTGCTCTTTCTGGACAAATGAAATTTTAAAGGCAATATTTGATGCCCCGCCCCCGTCATATAGTATTTCAAAAAGGCAAGATGTTTTGGCCAGTTGTTCTCTCAGGTCTTGAGATGATAAATGCCAAGTTTGAAGTCAATTGGATGAAAAATGTTTGCAAAGGGGGAAAAAGCATGACCACAGTGAATGTGCCAAAATAGGCCAAAATTGGACATAAAAAAATTCATAGCTCACTTCCTGTACATTTTAGCTACATGGTCCCAATAGACTTTTTTGTGCGTCTCGGGGTGCTACACGTGCCTGCCAATTTTTGTTGCTCTAGCTCAAACGTGCCGGGCTTGGTTTTTATTTTTCTACGCTAGGGGGCGCTATCGAGTCGCATTGTTATGACGACTTAATAATATCAAATTTTTCGCCGGGCCTGAGGAGTGTGCAAAGTTCGGTGAGTTTTCGTGAATGTTTAGGTACCCAAAATCGCGATCGTTTGCGGAGAATAAAGAAGAAGAAGAAGAAGAATAATAACTAGAGCTGCGAGCAGCTATAAAGGGCCCTCGCAGCCCGGGCCACGTTGGGGTCCTTGCACGTTGGGGTACTTGCACGTTGGGGTACTGGCACATTGGGGTACTGGCATATTGGAAGCAAAATTTCTTTGAAAATGGCATAATAAACGTTTACATGTAGAATATTTTTTTGCCAGTGTGTGTATCAAGCTCAACGGGTTTTGGTGATTGTTAAGACCTGCAAAAATCAGCGTCCTTTTTTATTTTTAGGCAATGAGTTGCCCTGATTGGTATTTTTTTGTAAAAGTGTATATACACATCATCGCTTGTTGTACTCATTTAACAATGTTACTTTTATTGTCCAAAGGGGCAATCAAAAATGAATGAAACAAAATGGAAACGTACATACGTTTGGATCGGTGTGAAGCCAGTGAACAATTTGAGTGGTGGAAACTAAAAGAATATTCATAAATGACTTAGTTATCACACTTAGAATGAGTGTACATTTTTTGTACAAAATACCGTAAGTGGGTTTTTTTTTGTTTTTTTTTATATATGCCTCAAGGGCTAGGTGGCGCTGTATTTATAACTGAATGTTGTCATAGAGATACCTTCAGGCCTTGATTATAAGCATACATGTCAAGTGTGGGATTTTTTTTGGAGCATGTACCGTGGAGTTATTAAGCATATCCTTCATTCACGATATTGCTTTTAATGTCCATAGAGGCTATCAAAAATAAATAAAAATATCTATATGTTTGGATAAGTCTGATGCCAGTGAACATTTTGAGTGGTGGAAACTAAAAGAATATTCATAAATGACTTCGTTATCACACTTAGAATGAGTTTACATTTTTTATACAAAATACCGTATGTGGGGTATTTTTTTTTTATGCCTCAAGGGCTAGGTGGCGCTGCATATATAACTGAATGTTGTCATAGAGATAGCTTCAGGCCTTGACGATAAACATACATGTCAAGTTTGGGATTTTTTGGAGCATGTACCGGGGAGTTATTATGCATATCCTTTTTCAGTGCGAAACACAAATTTTGATGCCCCGCCTTCATCATATAGTATTTCGAAAGGTCAAGATTTTTCCCCCTGTCGTTGGCTCAGGTCTTGACATGGTCCAGGTCAAGTCTTAACTCAGTCAGATGAAACGTGTAGTAGAAGTGGGCAAAAGTCTGCCCCCTGTGAATGTGCAAAAATCGTCAAAAATGGGACATTCAAAAATTCGTAGCTCACTTCCTGTTCATTTTAGCATATGGGTCCAAGAGACTTTTTTGTAGGTCTTTGGCTCCCTCATACACCTAAAAATATTCGTCGTTCTTGCTTAAACGTACAACCGGGGCTGCTTTGTTAAAAATTCTAGGGGGCGCTATTGAGTCATTTTTGTAAAAATAGCACAATCAACAATAAAATATTGCTCATTTTACCAGGCCAGATGTGTGTGCCAAGTTTCATGAGTTTCTGTGCATGTTTAGACCCTCAAAACTGGCGTTGTTTTCTTGGCGAACAGCGCTTAGCCACACCCACAGCAATTCGCGAAAACTCACAAACTTCGTGTTGTGACATCATGAAGGCCGAAACCCTCATCTGAGCAAATATGAGGTAGGTCCAGTTAACGTGTTTGGAGAAAAACGTAGAAGAAAATTCGTAATAAAAAAAATTGCCACTAGGTGGCGCTATCAGTTAGATGAAATATAAGTCAGTAGATGTCTTTAGGGCTGGACTCTCATCAAATGTGTGAAATTTTGAGAAGATAGGATCATCTCGGTCAAGTTAATGCAGCTTTTATTTTCACGAAAAATCTTTAGATTTTGCGGCACCGTAGCGGCCACGCCCTTTGGCGAAAAGTTACAATATTCGGTGTGGGGCATGATCAACATCTTAAGCCTTTTCTGACCAATTTTCAAATGGATCCCTTCAACAAGCTCAGCACAGTAGCTAAAAACGTAAAGTATGACATTTATTGTAACCACTAGGTGGCGCTATATGTATAACTGAATTTTATCATATAGATGTTTTCAGGCCGTGACTATTACGTTGCCTGAGAAGTTTGAGATTTTTTGGAGCTTGAACATGGGAGTTATTAAGCATTTGCTCTTTCTGGACAAATGAAATTTTAAAGGCAATATTTGATGCCCCGCCCCCGTCATATAGTATTTCAAAAAGGCAAGATGTTTTGCCCAGTTTTTCTCTCAGGTCTTGAGATGATAAATGCCAAGTTTGAAGTCAATTGGATGAAAAATGTTTGCAAAGGGGGAAAAAGCATGACCACAGTGAATGTGCCAAAATAGGCCAAAATTGGACATAAAGAAATTCATAGCTCACTTCCTGTACATTTTAGCTACATGGTCCCAATAGACTTTTTTGTGCGTCTCGGGGTGCTACACGTGCCTGCCAATTTTTGTTGCTCTAGCTCAAACGTGCCGGGCTTGGTTTTTATTTTTCTACGCTAGGGGGCGCTATCGAGTCGCATTGTTATGACGACTTAATAATATCAAATTTTTCGCCGGGCCTGAGGAGTGTGCAAAGTTCGGTGAGTTTTCGTGAATGTTTAGGTACCCAAAATCGCGATCGTTTGCGGAGAATAAAGAAGAAGAAGAATAATAATAACTAGAGCTGCGAGCAGCTATAAAGGGCCCTCGCAGCCCGGGCCACGTTGGGGTCCTTGCACGTTGTGGTACTTGCATGTTGGGGTACTGGCACATTGGGGTACTGGCATATTGGAAGCAAAATTTCTTTGAAAATGGCATAATAAACGTTTACATGTAGAATATTTTTTTGCCAGTGTGTGTGTCAAGCTCAACGGGTTTTGGTGATTGTTAAGACCTGCAAAAATCAGCGTCCTTTTTTATTTTTAGGCAATGAGTTGCCCTGATTGGTATTTTTTTGTAAAAGTGTATATACACATCATCGCTCGTTGTACTCATTGCACAATGTTACTTTTATTGTCCAAAGGGGCAATCAAAAATGAATAAAACAAAATGGAAACGTACATACGTTTGGATCGGTGTCAAGACAGTGAACAATTTGAGTGGTGGAAACTAAAAGAATATTCATAAATGACTTAGTTATCACACTTAGAATGAGTGTACATTTTTTGTACAAAATACCGTATGTGGGGTATTTTTATATTTTTTTATATAAGCCTCAAGGGCTAGGTGGCACTGTATTTATAACTGAATGTTGTCATAGAGATACCTTCAGGCCTTGATTATAAGCATACATGTCAAGTGTGGGATTTTTTTTGGAGCATGTACCGTGGAGTTATTAAGCATATCCTTCATTCACGATATTGCTTTTAATGTCCATAGAGGCTATCAAAAATAAATAAAAATATATATATGTTTGGATAAGTCTGATGCCAGTGAACATTTTGAGTGGTGGAAACTAAAAGAATATTCAGAAATGACTTCGTTATCACACTTAGAATGAGTGTACATTTTTTGTACAAAATACCGTATGTGGGGTATTTTTTTTTTAATCCTCAAGGGCTAGGTGGCGCTGCATATATAACTGAATGTTGTCACAGAGATAACTTCAGGCCTTGACGATAAACATACATGTCAAGTTTGGGATTTTTTGGAGCATGTACCGGGGAGTTATCAAGCATATCCTTTTTCATTGCGAAACACTAAATTTGATGCCCCGCCCTCATCATATAGTATTTAGAATAGTCAAAATTTTTCCCCCTGTCGTTGGCTCAGGTCTTGACATGGTCCAGGCCAAGTCTTAACTCAGTCGGATGAAACGTGTAGGAGAAGTGGGCAAAAGTCTGCCCCCTGTGAATGTGCAAAAATCGTAAAAAATGGGACATTCAAAAATTCATAGCTCACTTCCTGTTCATTTTAGCATATGGGTCCAAGAGACTTTTTTGTAGGACTTGGGCTCCCTCATACACCTAAAAATATTCGTCGTTCTTGCTTAAACGTACAACCGGGACTGCTTTGTTAAAAACTTCTAGGGGGCGCTATTGAGTCATTTTTGTAAAAAATAGCACAATCAACAATAAAATATGGCTCATTTTACCAGGCCAGATGTGTGTGCCAAGTTTCATGAGTTTCTGTGCATGTTTAGACCCTCAAAACTGGCGTTGTTTTCTTGGAGAACAGCGCTTAGCCACACCCACAGCAATTCGCGAAAACTCACAAACTTCGTGTTGTGACATCATGAAGGCCGAAACCCTCATCTGAGCAAATATGAGGTAGGTCCAGTTAACGTGTTTGGAGAAAAACGTAGAAGAAAATTCGTAAGAAAAAAAATTGCCACTAGGTGGCGCTATCAGTTAGATGAAATATAAGTCAGTAGATGTCTTTAGGGCTGGACTCTCATCAAATGTGTGAAATTTTGAGAAGATAGGATCATCTCGGTCAAGTTAATGCAGCTTTTATTTTCACGAAAAATCTTCAGACTTTGCGTCACCGTAGAGGCCACGCCCTTTGGCGAAAAGTTACAATATTCGGTGTGGGGCATGATCAACATCTTAAGGCTTTTCTGACCAATTTTCAAATGGATCCCTTCAACAAGCTCAGCACAGTAGCTAAAAACGTAAAGTATGACATTTATTGTAACCACTAGGTGGCGCTATATGTATAACTGAATTTTATCATATAGATGTTTTCAGGCCGTGACTATTACGTTGCCTGAGAAGTTTGAGATTTTTTGGAGCTTGAACATGGGAGTTATTAAACATTTGCTCTTTCTCGACAAATGAAATTTTAAAGGCAATATTTGATGCCCCGCCCCCGTCATATAGTATTTCAAAAAGGCAAGATGTTTTGCCCAGTTGTTCTCTCAGGTCTTGAGATGATAAATGCCAAGTTTGAAGTCAATTGGATGAAAAATGTTTGCAAAGGGGGAAAAAGCATGACCACAGTGAATGTGCCAAAATAGGCCAAAATTGGACATTAAAAAATTCATAGCTCACTTCCTGTACATTTTAGGAAATGGCTTCCACTGACTTTTTTGTGTGTCTCGGAGTGCTACACGTGCCTGCCAATTTTCGTAGCTCTAGCTCAAACGGGCCGGGATTGGTTTTTATTTTTCTACGCTAGGTGGCGCTATAGAGTCGCGTTGTTATGACAACTACATAATATCAAATTTTTCGCCGGGCCCGAAGAGACTGCAAAGTTTGGTGAGTTTTCGTAAATGTTTAGGCCCTCAAAAATGCGATCGTTTACGGAGAAGAAGAAGAAGAAGAATAATAATAATTCCTACAAAAACAAGAGGGACCTCGCAGCGGTCGCTGCTCGGGCCCTAACTAGAGCTGCGAGCAGCTATAAAGGGCCCTCGCAGCCCGGGCCACGTTGGGGTCCTTGCACGTTGGGGTACTTGCACGTTGGGGTACTGGCACATTCGGGTACTGGCATATTGGAAGCAAAATTTCTTTGAAAATGGCATAATAAACGTTTACATGTAGAATATTTTTTTGCCAGTGTGTGTATCAAGCTCAACGGGTTTTGGTGATTGTTAAGACCTGCAAAAATCAGCGTCCTTTTTTATTATTAGGCAATGAGTTGCCCTGATTGGTATTGTTTTGTAAAAGTGTATATACACATCATCGCTCGTTGTACTCATTGCACAATGTTACTTTTATTGTCCAAAGGGGCAATCAAAAATGAATAAAACGAAATGGAAACGTACATACGTTTGGATCGGTGTGAAGCCAGTGAACAATTTGAGTGGTGGAAACTAAAAGAATATTCATAAATGACTTAGTTATCACACTTAGAATGAGTGTACATTTTTTGTACAAAATACCGTATGTGGGGTATTTTTATTTTTTTTTTATATAAGCCTCAAGGGCTAGGTGGCGCTGTATTTATAACTGAATGTTGTCATAGAGATACCTTCAGGCCTTGATTATAAGCATACATGTCAAGTGTGGGATTTTTTTTTTGAGCATGTACCGTGGATTTATTAAGCATAGCCTTCATTCACGATATTGCTTTTAATGTCCATAGAGGCTATCAAAAATACATAAAACTAAATAACAAAAATATGTATGTTTGGATAAGTCTGATGCCAGTGAACATTTTGAGTGGTGGAAACTAAAAGAATATTCATAAATGACTTAGTTATCACACTTAGAATGAGTGTACATTTTTTGTACAAAATACCGTATGTGGGGTATTTTTTTTTTTTTTTTATATAAGCCTCAAGGGCTAGGTGGCGCTGTATTTATAACTGAATGTTGTCATAGAGATACCTTCAGGCCTTGATTATAAGCATACATGTCAAGTGTGGGATTTTTTTTTGGAGCATGTACCGTGGAGTTATTAAGCATATCCTTCATTCACGATATTGCTTTTAATGTCCATAGAGGCTATCAAAAATAAATAAAAATATATATATGTTTGGATAAGTCTGATGCCAGTGAACATTTTGAGTGGTGGAAACTAAAAAAATATTCATAAATGACTTAGTTATCACACTTAGAATGAGTGTACATTTTTTGTACAAAATACCGTATGTGGGGTATTTTTTTTTCATGCCTCAAGGGCTAGGTGGCGCTGCATATATAACTGAATGTTGTCATAGAGATAACTTCAGGCCTTGACGATAAACATACATGTCAAGTTTGGGATTTTTTGGAGCATGTACCGGGGAGTTATCAAGCATATCCTTTTTCATTGTGAAACACAAATTTTGATGCCCCGCCCTCATCATATAGTATTTCGAAAAGTCAAAATTTTTCCCCCTGTCGTTGGCTCAGGTCTTGACATGGTCCAGGCCAAGTCTTAACTCAGTCGGATGAAACGTGTAGGAGAAGTGGGCAAAAGTCTGCCCCCTGTGAATGTGCAAAAATCGTCAAAAATGGGACATTCAAAAATTCGTAGCTCACTTCCTGTTCATTTTAGCATATGGGTACAAGAGACGTTTTTGTAGGTCTTGGGCTCCCTCATACACCTAAAAATATTCGGCGTTTTTGCTTAAACGTACAACCGGGGCTGCTTCGTTAAAAATTTCGAGGGGGCGCTATTGAGTCATTTTTGTAAAAATAGCACAATCAACAATAAAATATTGCTCATTTTACCAGGCCAGATGTGTGTGCCAAGTTTCAGGAGTTTCTGTGCATGTTTAGACCCTCAAAACTGGCGTTGTTTTCTTGGCGAACAGCGCTTAGCCACGCCTACAGCAATTCGCGAAAACTCACAAACTTCGTGTTGTGACATCATGAAGGCCGAAACCCTCCTCTGAGCAAATATGAGGTAGGTCCAGTTAACGTGTTTGGAGAAAAACGTAGAAGAAAATTCGTAAGAAGAAAAATTGCCACTAGGTGGCGCTATCAGTTAGATGAAATGTAAGTTAGTAGATGTCTTTAGAGCTGGACTCTCATCAAATGTGTGAAATTTTGAGAAGATAGGATCATCTCGGTCAAGTTAATGCAGCTTTTATTTTCACGAAAAATCTTCAGATTTTGCGTCACCGTAGCGGCCACGCCCTTTGATGAAAAGTTACAATATTCGGTGTGGGGCATGATCAACATCTTAAGGCTTTTCTGACCAATTTTCAAATGGATCCCTTCAACAAGCTCAGCACAGTAGCTAAAAACGTAAAGTATGACATTTATTGTAACCACTAGGTGGCGCTATATGTATAACTGAATTTTGTCATATAGATGTTTTCAGGCTGTGACTATTACGTTGCCTGAGAAGTTTGAGATTTTTTGGAGCTTCAACATGGGAGTTATTAAGCATTTGCTCTTTCTGGACAAATGAAATTTTAAAGGCAATATTTGATGCTCCGCCCCCGTCGTATAGTATTTCGAAAAGGCAAGATGTTTTGCCCAGCTGTTCTCTTAGGTCTTGAGATGATAAATGCCAAGTTTGAAGTCAATTGGATGAAAAATGTTTGCAAAGGGGGAAAAAGCATGACCACAGTGAATGTGCCAAAATAGGCCAAAATTGGACATTAAAAAATTCATAGCTCACTTCCTGTACATTTTAGCTACATGGTCCCAATAGACTTTTTTGTGCGTCTCGGGGTGCTCCACGTGCCTGCCAATTTTCGTTGCTCTAGCTCAAACGTGTCGGGCTTGGTTTTTATTTTTCTACGCTAGGGGGCGCTATAGAGCCGCGTTGTTATAACGACTTCATAATATCAAATTTTTCGCCGGACCTGAGGAGTGTGCAAAGTTTGGTGAGTTTTCGTGAATATTTAGGTACCCAAAATCGCGATTGTTTGCGGAGAATAAAGAAGAATAATAATAATAATAATAATAATAATAATAATAATAATAATAATAATAATAATAATTTTTACAAAAACAATAGGGACCTCGCAGCGGTCGCTGCTCGGGCCCTAATAATAATAATAATAATAATAATAATAATTTTTACAAAAACAATAGGGACCTCGCAGCGGTCGCTGCTCGGGCCCTAACTAGAGCTGCGAGCAGCTATAAAGGGCCCTCGCAGCCCGGGCCACGTTGGGGTCCTTGCACGTTGGGGTACTTGCACGTTGGGGTACTGGCACGTTGGGTTACTGGCATATTGGAAGCAAAATTTCTTTGAAAATGGCATAATAAACGTTTACATGTAGAATATTTTTTTTGCCAGTGTCTGTCAAGCTCAACGGATTTTGGTGATTGTTAAGACCTGCAAAAATCAGCGTCTTTATTTATTTTTAGGCAATGAGTTGACCTGATTGGTATTTTTTTGTAAAAGTGTATATACACATCATCGCTCGTTGTACTCATTGCACAATGTTTACTTTTATTGTCCAAAGGGGCAATCAAAAATGAATAAAACAAAATGGAAACGTACATACGTTTGGATCGGTGTGAAGCCAGTGAACAATTTGAGTGGTGGAAACTAAAAGAATATTCATAAATGACTTCGTTATCACACTTAGAATGAGTGTACATTTTTTGTACAAAATACCGTATGTGGGGTATTTTTTTTTATTTTTTTTATATAAGCCTCAACGGCTAGGTGGCGCTGTATTTATAACTGAATGTTGTCATAGAGATACCTTCAGGCCTTGATTATAAGCATACATGTCAAGTGTGGGATTTTTTTTGGAGCATGTACCGTGGAGTTATTAAGCATATCCTTCATTCACGATATTGCTTTTAATGTCCACAGAGGCTATCAAAAATAAATAAAAATATATATATGTTTGGATAAGTCTGATGCCAGTGAACATTTTGAGTGGTGGGAACTAAAAGAATATTCATAAATGACTTAGTTATCACACTTAGAATGAGTTTACATTTTTTGTACAAAATACCGTATGTGGGGTATTTTTTTTTCATGCCTCAAGGGCTAGGTGGCGCTGCATATATAACTGAATGTTGTCATAGAGATAGCTTCAGGCCTTGACGATAAACATACATGTCAAGTTTGGGATTTTTTGGAGCATGTACCGGGGAGTTATTAAGCATATCCTTTTTCAGTGCTAAACACAAATTTTGATGCCCCGCCTTCATCATATAGTATTTCGAAAGGTCAAGATTTTTCCCCCTGTCGTTGGCTCAGGTCTTGACATGGTCCAGGTCAAGTCTTAACTCAGTCAGATGAAACGTGTAGGAGAAGTGGGCAAAAGTCTGCTCCCTGTGAATGTGCAAAAATTGTCAAAAATGGGACATTCAAAAATTCGTAGCTCACTTCCTGTTCATTTTAGCATATGGGTCCAAGAGACTTTTTTGTAGGTCTTGGGCTCCCTCATACACCTAAAAATATTCGTCGTTCTTGCTTAAACGTACAACCGGGGCTGCTTCGTTAAAAACGTCTAGGGGGCGCTATTGAGTCATTTTTGTAAAAATAGCACAATCAACAATAAAATATTGCTCATTTTACCAGGCCAGATGTGTGTGCCAAGTTTCAGGAGTTTCTGTGCATGTTTAGACCCTCAAAACTGGCGTTGTTTTCTTGGCGAACAGCGCTTAGCCACGCCCACAGCAATTCGCGAAAACTCACAAACTTCGTGTTGTGACATCATGAAGGCCGAAACCCTCATCTGAGCAAATATGAGGTAGGTCCAGTTAACGTGTTTGGAGAAAAACGTAGAAGAAAATTCGTAAGAAAAAAAATTGCCACTAGGTGGCGCTATCAGTTAGATGAAATGTAAGTTAGTAGATGTCTTTAGAGCTGGACTCTCATCAAATGTGTGAAATTTTGAGAAGATAGGATAATCTCGGTCAAGTTAATGCAGCTTTTATTTTCACGAAAAATCTTCAGACTTTGCGTCACCGTAGCGGCCACGCCCTTTGGCGAAAAGTTACAATATTCGGTGTGGGGCATCATCAACATCTTAAGGCTTTTCTGACCAATTTTCAACTGGATCCCTTCAACGAGCTCAGCACAGTAGCTAAAAACGTAAAGTATGACATTTATTGTAACCACTAGGTGGCGCTATATGTATAACTGAATTTTTTCATATAGATGTTTTCAGGCCGTGACTATTACGTTGCCTGAGAAGTTTGAGATTTTTTGGAGCTTGTACATGGGAGTTATTAAGCATTTGCTCTTTCTGGACAAATGAAATTTTAAAGGCAATATTTGATGCCCCGCCCCCGTCATATAGTATTTCGAAAAGGCAAGATGTTTTGCCCAGTTGTTCTCTCAGGTCTTGAGATGATAAATGCCAAGTTTGAAGTCAATTGGATGAAAAATGTTTGCAAAGGGGGAAAAAGCATGACCACAGTGAATGTGCCAAAATAGGCCAAAATTGGACATAAAAAAATTCATAGCTCACTTCCTGTACATTTTAACTACATGGTCCTAATAGACTTTTTTGTGCGTCTCGGGGTGCTACACGTGCCTGCCAATTTTTGTTGCTCTAGCTCAAACGTGCCGGGCTTGGTTTTTATTTTTCTACGCTAGGGGGCGCTATCGAGTCGCATTGTTATGACGACTTAATAATATCAAATTTTTCGCCGGGCCTGAGGAATCTGCAAAGTTCGGTGAGTTTTCGTGAATGTTTAGGTACCCAAAATCGCGATCGTTTGCGGAGAATAAAGAAGAAGAAGAAGAAGAATAATAATAACTAGAGCTGCGAGCAGCTATAAAGGGCCCTCGCAACCCGGGCCACGTTGGGGTACTTGCACGTCGGGGTACTGGCACGTTGGGGTACTGTCAAATAGGACAAGCACCATCTAAAATGTTTTTGACAAGCCTTGTGTGTGCAAAGTTGAATCAAAACGCAAAATATGGTGCGCAATGCCCAAAATAAATTCAAAATGGCGGACTTCCTTTTAGGTTTAGCATACGGCTACAGAATACTTTTATGGCAGACTTCCTGTTAGGTTTAGCATATGGTTCAAAAAGAGTTTTTTGTACCTCGAGGGCTGTTACATATGTCTTCAAATTTTGGTCACTCTAGGTGAAACGTACAGCCGGAAATGCTTCATTAAGTAAAAATTTTGAAATGCAAAATTTGATGCCCTGCCTCTGGCGGACTTCCTGTTAGGTTTAGCATATGGCACCAACAGGCTTTTTTGTAGATCATAGTCTGTTACATATGTGTACCAATTTTCGTAGCTCTAGATTAAACGTATAACCGGCAATACTTCAGATGAAACATGCCAAAGAATGAAGACAATCTGATAAGTTTTGTAGAAAATATGAGGCCTATAAAAGGCCCCCCAAAAATGGCTACAAATAGCAAAGTAAATCAAAATGCCGGACTTCCTGTTTGGCTTAGCATATGGTTCTAAAGACTTTTTTGTACATCGTGGGCTCTTATGTATGCCTCCAAATTATCATAGCGCTAGGTGAAAGGTACAACCGGGAATGCTTCGTTAAAGAGGAGTTTTTTAGCTCAAAAAGTGATGCCCGGCCCTTGCGGGACTTCCTGTTGGGTTTAGCACAAAGCAGCAAGAGACTTTTTTGTACATCGTGGGCTGTTACATATGTCTACAAATTTTCGTAGCTCTAGCTGCTTCGTACAACTGAGAATTCTTCATTAAGAAGAATTTTTTTCCTTTGCAAACAAGTGCATGCTACGACAACAGCGTGCAGCGAAATAAAAAGCTTTCAATAACTTTTCATCTTCAACATCTTAAGATGAATCACACCAAGTTTGAAGATGATCGGATAAACTCTGTAAGAGGAGTTCGTTAAAATAGGACCCCTATGAAATGGCCAAAAAAATGGGAACACGTTCCAAAGTAAATCAAAATGGTGGACTTTCTGTTAGGTTTAGCATATGGTTCAAAAAGAGTTTTTTGTACCTTGAGGGCTGTTACATATGTCTTTAAATTTTGGTAACTCTAGGTGAAACGTACAGCCGGGAATGCTTCATTAAGTAAGAATTTTGAAACTCAAAATTTGATGCCCCGCCTCTGGCGGACTTCCTGTTGGGTTTAGCATATGGCACCAACAGACTTTTTTGTAGGTCATAGTCTGTTACATATGTGTACCAATTTTCGTAGCTCTAGGTTAAACATACAACCGGCAATACTACGTTTAGTAAGAGTTTTGAAACTCTAAATTTGATGCCCCACCGCCGTCATATAGTATGTCGAAAACTTTAGATTTTTTACCATGGTGTTGTCCCAGGTCTTGAGATGGTACATCCCAAGTTTGAAGTCAATTGGATTAACCGTGTAGGAGAAGCAGGCAAAAGTATGACCCCTGTAAATGTGCAAAAATTGGCCAAAATTGGACATTTAAATACTCATATCTCACTTCCTGTCTATTTTAGGGTACACACATCAAAGAGGTTTTTGTTCATCTGGATGTGCTACAGGTGCCACACAATTTTCATAGCCGTCGGACAATCGTAGCGTGCCAGGGATCTGTTTAACCTATGTAGGTGGCGCTATGGAGCCATTTTTCTGTTATCACCTATGGCGACTTTAAAATATCAAATTTTTCGCCAGGCCTGACATGTGTGTAAAGTTTGGTGAGTTTTCGTTCACGTTTAGTGTCTCAAAAATGTGATTGTTTGCGGAAAAGAATAATAACAAAAAATAACTAGAGCTGCGAGCAGCTATAAAGGGCCCTCGCAACCCGGGCCACATTGGGGTATATGCAAGTCGGGGGACTTGCACGTTGGGGTACTGTTAAATAGACAAGGACCATGGAAAATAGAAATGCATTTGCCGTGCCTTGTGTGTAAAAAGGTGCAGTAAAAGGCCAAAAATTATGCACAATTCCCAAAATAAATTCAAAAGTGTGGACTTTCTGATGTGTGTGCAAAGTTTCATGAAAAGTCGCTCGTTTGATATTCAAAACCAGCATCTGTTTATTTGAAAACATTGCATGGCACAGAGATGGTGTGTGATCAAAGAAAAAGCTTTTTGATGACTTTTAATGTGGTGTCGCTGTGCAACACATATGTATTCATGACATAGTGAAGTATTGTGACAGTTTTGTAGGGTCCAGCAAACAGTAAATGTGTGACAGTTATTCAAGAAAAAATGTAGCTTTGAAGCAGGCTAACCAATGACATCATCTAAAGGGGAAAAAAGCACATGAGCAAGCATAGGTATAAGTAGAGGAGAAAAAGAGATGAAAGAAGTGCGAGAGATGGAACAGGAGAGGAATGCAGCTGTTTATGTATAGCTGTTGTAACAGGACAGATTAAATAACACTTTAACCTGGGGTTAACAGCGCCCTAGGACAGATAAATTCTTTAGTGTAAAAGTTTTCTGGGACAGATGAATCCCTTGGGGTCAAAGAGTTTGGGTTAGCACATAGTCTGTCTTAGGATAATGTAACCTCCATGGATGAATTAGTCCTAGGACGCTTTGACCTGCGGGCTAAAACTTCAGGGGGGTTAACCTGTCCTGTTATATTGTGATCATCGTCTTCGTGCATGTCCTCAGTGGCTTCTTCTGTCTGTGTGGCAGCATTTGATACATCTGTAGAACAAAAAAGAATGAAGAATCATGTTAGATCTGTGAAGTTTGGTTGTCTTAGGTGTAGTTTACAGAACAGTCGTGTGCATATTTTTAGCATGGTAGTGTCTTAATACAAATGCATATTATGTAATGCACTGTATAAGGATATTACAGACGTAATATTTGACGGTGATCTTATATTCATAGTTTTTGCCCGTTAATAAATAATATAGCTAGTAAGTAATAAGACACGCAAAAATGGTATAGTTGAATCCTCTGGGTCAAAAAGCAATGTTTTAGGATTGTGTGATGAAATGATGAATAAAAGTAAGGATACGACAGGTACATAAATGGTTATGTAAGTGTAAAATTTGGCATGGTGTGTCCAGATACATGCAGGATAAGTATAAAATATTATGGTGTGTGATTGATTTTTTCTTAGTAAAAATTAGTATTGTAAAGGTCAAGTCACAGTATGTCCAAAAAATTTTAAAAAAAAAATCTATGGTATAGAAACATCATAATCAGGGGCAAAGACATAAACATAATAATAGTAATTAATAATGATAGAATTTAAATACAATCTTTTCCATGAATATGTCAGTTATTTTGAGAAGATACAGAAAAAAAAGAACTTTGAAGTGTCTATCAGTGGATGAAAGAGGGCAAGATCACAGCATAGCTACATGATATCAGTCACATTTGAAAGTAATCAAGTGTAGTATGTATTCACATTATATACATTGAGAAATTGCGGCTCAATAATCAGTCAGTGTTTTAGTTAACAGTCCAATGTTACCTTCAAGATATTCCTAACAGAAAAAAAGGAACGTGCATTAACAAAAAAATGTAAAATTGTCCATTGTCAAACATGTCATTCATTATACACAATGTGTAGGATGGGGATGCTTGCTGTGTTAGTGTTTGTGTGTCTTCCATGTCATATAGCTTACCATCACGGACAAATGCATCACATGCATCCTTTATATCCAATGCAGTCTGGAGTTCTTTCACAAGCTTGGTTTTGAAGTCTATCTGTTTTTCAAGTGCTCGATTGACTCGAGTCACATGGACTAGTTGGTTCATTTGGGAATGAAGATCAAGGCTGCGCTGGTATAAGTCGTTGCGACTGAAAGCATGATCAATGCATGCATACTGTAATGACAAAGCATTCAATGAAAATCAGTCATGTTAGATTCCATGATTCTAAATAGCAGAGGTAACGTGTTGGTGCAAAACGTTGTGGTCGTGTTGCATGTTACTCAATGGCTGTGTGTGTCAAAACGAGTTTATTTGAAAGAATATACAAATATATACACACGGACATATATATTTATACAGTATAACAGTGCCGCATGTATTGGTTTTAAGGAAAGAGTTGAAAAGCAGTGTTCAGAAAAAAGCATAAGACGCACAAAGTACCATTTCACTACATGTAATAAGTTGTCAAGGAGACATGTGAATTAAGTGGTTAAGATAGTGGCTACTGTGCAAGTAAGCTTCAATTGTCTCTAAAAGGTTAGCATATGTGTTCTACATGATATCAATGGCTAGACGTGCTTGTGGAGAAACATTACAAACAGAAAAACACACTAAAGGTGCCTTTAACAAACCTGTTAATAAATGAGAACTTAATACATATATGTATGGCATACTGTATATGATTGAGAAAGTTGTCCTGTTTAGTTTATGTATTGTATACTTACGGAAAAAAGTTGGCAATCTTTGCGTATGGAGATGATTAGAGGGTCTTTATCAAAAAAGAGTTTGCTTGTTGATTTGTTCATGTTCTGTAGAAAAGCAAAGGAGTAGAAATAAATACAGTATCATACTTCATAAACATACAAGAAATTTGTAGCTGTATTAACCATTGTTGGTATTTGAAGTGATAATTTAGGAATAGAAGTGTAGTGATTGCAGAATTTATAGAGTGCTTACCTTGTATGACTTTGTAGATGGAAATGTCTTTTGTTGAAAGAGCTCTTTGTTGTCTACTATATATGCAAGGACAAGCATAAGTAGGTGTGGTTATGAAGTACTTGACCATTGAAATAAAGCAGTGGTATCAAATGTATGGACCGTGGTTTGGCTCAGGCCTGCAAAGGGGTTTAATGTGGCACAAGAGATAATCTTGTAAGGTACAAAAAATAATAATAATATAATAGGTATGCCTCTGAGTTTTCACAAATCTAGGTCAAGTCAAGTCATCTTTAGTTATTTTGCGCTTGAATCATCCAATCGGAAATGCTCCATAAAAAATGTATAGAGGGTGCGATTTATTGCAAATTGCACAAGAAATCTCTAAAAATTCATGTTAATGACAAGTCTGATGTGTGTGCAAAGTTTCACGAGTTTTCACACATGTATAGATAAAAAAAAAACAAAGCAGCACTTTACTTGGCAACCAATGCATCGCTATAGCAGCAGCGTGCGACAAAATAAAAAACTTTCGATAAATTTGCATCTTAAACATCTTAAGATGAAACACACCAAGTTTGAACACGGTCGGATGAATTTTGTAGGAGGAGTTAAAATATGACTCCTAAAAAAGGCCACAAAAAAAGTCTACAAATCCCATCATAAATCAAAATGGCGGACTTCCTGTTTGGTTTAGCACATGGTTCCAAGAGACTTTTTTGTACATCGTGGGCTCTTATGTATGCCTCTAAATTATCATAGCGCTAGGTGAAACGTACAACCGGGAATGCTTCGTTAAAGAGGAGTTTTTTAGCTCAAAATGTGATGCCCGGCCCCTACGGGACTTCCTGTTGGGTTTAGCACATGGCACCAAGAGACTTTTTTGTACATCGTGGGCTGTTACATTTGTCTCCAAATTTTCGTAGCTCTAGCTGCTTCGTACAACTGGGAATGCTTCATTAAGAAGTATTTTTTTCCTTTGCAAACTGTGCATGCCACGGCAACAGCGTGCGACAAAATAAAAAGCTTTCAATAACTTTTCATCTTCAACATCTTAAGATGAATCACACCAAGTTTGGAGATGATCGGATAAACTCTGTAGGAGGAGTTCGTCAAAATAAGACCCCTATGAAATGGCCCAAAAAATGGCAACACGTTCCAAAGTAAATCAAAATGGCGGACTTCCTGTTCGGTTTAGCATATGGTTCAAAAAGAGTTTTTTGTACCTTGAGGGCTGTTACATATGTCTTCAAATATTGGTAACTCTAGGTGAAATGTACAGCCGGGAATGCTTCATTAAGTTAGAATTTTGAAACACAAAATTTGATGCCTCGCCTCTGGCGGACTTCCTGTTAGGTTTAGCATATGGCACCAACAGGCTTTTTTGTAGATCATAGTCTGTTACATATGTGTACCAATTTTCGTAGCTCTCGATTAAACGTACCACCGGCAATGCTTCGTTAAGTAAGAATTTTGAAACTGTAAATTTGATGCCCCGCCACCGTCATATAGTATGTCAAAAACTTTAGATTTTTTACCATGATGTTGTCCCAGGTGTTGAGATGGTACAGCCCAAGTTTGAAGTCAATCGGGTTAACCGTGTAGGAGAAGCGGGCAAAAGTATGACCCCTGTAAATGTGCAAAAATGGGCCAAAATTGGACATTCAAATACTCATACCTCACTTCCTGTCTATTTTAGGGTACACATATCAAAGAGGTTTTTGTTCATCTGGATGTGCTACAGGTGCCACACAATTTTCGTAGCCATAGGACAATCGTAGCGGGACAGGGATCCGTTAAACCTATGTAGGTGGCGCTACAGAGCCATTTTTCTGTTATCATGTATGGCGACTTTAAAATATCAAATTTTTCGCCAGACCCGATCTGCGTGTAAAGTTTGGTGAGTTTTCGTTCATGTTTAGTGCCTCAAAAATGTGGTTGTTTGCGGAAAAGAATAATAACAAAGAAAAAGAAGAAGAAGAAGAAGAATAACTAGAGCTGCGAGCAGCTATAAAGGGCCCTCGCAACCCGGGCCACGTTGGGGTATTTGCACGTCGGGGTACTGGCATGTTGGGGTACTGTCAAATAGGACAAGGACCATCTAAAATGTTTTTGACAAGCCTTGTGTGTGCAAAGTTTAATCAAAACGCAAAATATGGTGTGCAATTCCCAAAATAAATTCAAAATGGCGGACTTCCTTTTAGGTTTAGCATACGGCTACAGAATACTTTTTGTAGGTCTTAGACTAATAGGTATGCCTCTGAGTTTTCACAAATCTCGGTCAAGTCAAGTCATCTTTAGTTATTTCGCGCTTGAATCATCCAATCGGAAATGCTCCACATGGCTACATAATACTTTTTTGTAGGTATTAGGCTGATAGGGGTCTGTCCTAATTTTCACAAATCTAGCAGAATCATACAATCGGAAATACTTCATAAAAATGTCTAGAGGGCGCTATTTATTGCAAATTGCACAATAAATCTCTAAAAATTCATGTTCATGACAAGTCTGATGTGTTTGCAAAGTTTCATAAGTTTTCACACATGTATAGATAAAAAAACAAAGCAGCACTTCACTTGGCAAACTGCATCGCTATAGCAGCAGCGTGCGACAAAATAAAAAACTTTTGATAACTTTGCATCTTAAACATCTTAAGATGAAACACACCAAGTTTGAAGACGGTCGGATGAACTTTGTACGAGGAGTTCGTTAAAATATGACAACTGAAAAAGGCCACAAAAAATGGCAACAAATCCCATCGTAAATCAAAATGGCAGACTTCCTGTTTGGTTTATCACATGGTTCCAAGAGACTTTTTTGTACATCGTGGGCTCTTATGTATGCCTGCAAATTATCATCGCGCTAGGTGAAACGTACAACCGGGAATGCTTCGTTAAAGAGGAGTTTTCTAGCTCAAAATGTGATGCCCGGCCCCTGGGGGACTTCCTGTTGGGTTTAGCACATGGCACCAAGAGACTTTTTTGTACACTGTGGGCTGTTACATATGTCTACAATTTTTTGTAGCTCTAGCTACTTCGTACAACTGGGAATGCTTCATTAAGAGGGATTTTTTTCCTTTGCAAAAAGTGCATGCCACGACAACAGCGTGCGACGAAATAAAGAGCTTTCAATAACTTTTCATCCTCAACATCTTAAGATGAGTCACACCAAGTTTGAAGATGATCGGATAAACTCTGTAGGAGGAGTTCGTTAAAATATGACCCCTATGAAATGGCCCAAAAAATGGCAACACATTCCAAAGTAAATAAAAATGGCGGACATCCTGTTAGGTTTAGCATATGGTTCAAAAAGAGTTTTTTGTACCTCGAGGGCTGTTATATACCTCTACAAATTTTGGTAACTCTAGGTGAAACGTACAGCCGGGTATGCTTTGTTAAAGAGGAGTTTTTTAGCTTAAAATGTGATGCCCGGCCCCTGGGGGACTTCCTGTTGGGTTTAGCACAGGGCACCAAGAGACTTTTTTGTACATCTTGGGCTGTTACATATGTCTACAAATTTTCGTAGCTCTAGCTGCTTCGTACAACTGGCAATGCTTCTTTAAGGATATTTTTTTTCCTTTGCAAACAGTGCATGCCATGACAACAGCGTGCGACGAAATACAAAGCTTTCAATAACTTTTCATCTTCAACATCTTAAGATGAATCACACCAAGTTTGAAGATGATCGGATAAACACTGTAGGAGGAGTTCGTTAAAATAAGACCCCAATGAAATGGCCAAAAAAATGGCAACACGTTCCAAAATAAATCAAAATGGCGGACTTCCTGTGAGGTTTAGCATATGGTTCAAAAAGAGTTTTTTGTAGGTCATAGCCTGTTACATATGTGTACAAATTTTCGTAGCTCTAGATTAAACGTACAACCGGCAATGCTTCATGAAGTAAGAATTTTTAAACTCTAAATTTGATGCGTCGCCGACGTCATATAGTATATCAAAAACTTTAGATTTTTTACAATGATGTTGTCCCAGGTGTTGAGATGGTCCATCCCAAGTTTGAAGTTAATCGGGTTAACCGTGTAGGAGAAGCGGGCAAAAGTATGACCCCTGTAAATGTGCAAAACTGGGCCAAAATTGGACAGTCAGATGATCATACCTCACTTTCTGTCTATTGTAGGGTACACACATCAAAGAGGTTTTTGTTCATCTGGATGTGCTACGGGTGCCACACAATTTTCGTCGCCATAGGACAATCGTAGCGGGACAGGGATCCGTTTAACCTATGTAGGTGGCGCTATGGAGCCATTTTTCTGTTATCATGTATGGCGACTTTAAAATATCAAATTTTTCGCCAGGCCTGATGTGCGTGTAAAGTTTGGTGAGTTTTCGTTCACGTTTAGCGTCTCAAAAATGTGATTGTTTGCGGAGAAGAATAATAATAAGAATAATAATAATAAGAATAACTAGAGCTGCGAGCAGCTATAAAGGGCCCTCGCAACCCGGACCACGTTGGGGTACTTGCACGTCGGGGTACTGGCACGTTGGGGTACTGTCAAATAGGACAAGGACCATCTAAAATGTTTTTGACAAGCCTTGTATGTGCAAAGTTTAATCAAAACGCAAAATATGGTGTGCAATTCCCAAAATAAATTCAAAATGGCGGACTTCCTTTTAGGCTTAGCATACGGCTACAGAATACTTTTTGTAGGTCTTAAGCTAATAGGTATGCCTCCCAGTTTCCACAAATCTAGGTCAAGTCATCTTTAGTTGTGTATCGCTTGAATCATACAATTGGAAATGCTCCATAAAAATGCATAGAGGGCGCTATTGAGCACAACGTTGGGTTACTTGCACATCAGGGTACTGGCACGTTGGGGTACTGTTACATGGAACAAGGACCATTTAAAATGTTAGTTTTTTCCATGCCTTGTCTGTGCAAAGTTTAATGAAAGAGGCCAAAAATTATGTATAATTCCCAAAATAAAATCAAAATAGCGGACTTCCTCTTTGGTTTGGCAAATGGCTACATAATACTTTTTTGTAGGTATTAGGCTGATAGGGGTCTGTCCTAATTTTCACAAATCTAGCAGAATCATACAATCGGAAATACTTCATAAAAATGTCTAGAGGGCGCTATTTATTGCAAATTGCACAATAAATCTCTAAAAATTCATGTTCATGACAAGTCTGATGTGTTTGCAAAGTTTCATAAGTTTTCACACATGTATAGATAAAAAAACAAAGCAGCACTTCACTTGGCAAACGGCATCGCTATAGCAGCAGCGTGCGACAAAATAAAAAACTTTTGATAACTTTGCATCTTAAACATCTTAAGATGAAACACACCAAGTTTGAAGACGGTCGGATGAACTTTGTACGAGGAGTTCGTTAAAATATGACAACTGAAAAAGGCCACAAAAAATGGCAACAAATCCCATCGTAAATCAAAATGGCAGACTTCCTGTTTGGTTTATCACATGGTTCCAAGAGACTTTTTTGTACATCGTGGGCTCTTATGTATGCCTGCAAATTATCATCGCGCTAGGTGAAACGTACAACCGGGAATGCTTCGTTAAAGAGGAGTTTTCTAGCTCAAAATGTGATGCCCGGCCCCTGGGGGACTTCCTGTTGGGTTTAGCACATGGCACCAAGAGACTTTTTTGTACACTGTGGGCTGTTACATATGTCTACAATTTTTTGTAGCTCTAGCTACTTCGTACAACTGGGAATGCTTCATTAAGAGGGATTTTTTTCCTTTGCAAAAAGTGCATGCCACGACAACAGCGTGCGACGAAATAAAGAGCTTTCAATAACTTTTCATCCTCAACATCTTAAGATGAGTCACACCAAGTTTGAAGATGATCGGATAAACTCTGTAGGAGGAGTTCGTTAAAATATGACCCCTATGAAATGGCCCAAAAAATGGCAACACATTCCAAAGTAAATAAAAATGGCGGACATCCTGTTAGGTTTAGCATATGGTTCAAAAAGAGTTTTTTGTACCTCGAGGGCTGTTATATACCTCTACAAATTTTGGTAACTCTAGGTGAAACGTACAGCCGGGTATGCTTTGTTAAAGAGGAGTTTTTTAGCTTAAAATGTGATGCCCGGCCCCTGGGGGACTTCCTGTTGGGTTTAGCACAGGGCACCAAGAGACTTTTTTGTACATCTTGGGCTGTTACATATGTCTACAAATTTTCGTAGCTCTAGCTGCTTCGTACAACTGGCAATGCTTCTTTAAGGATATTTTTTTTCCTTTGCAAACAGTGCATGCCATGACAACAGCGTGCGACGAAATACAAAGCTTTCAATAACTTTTCATCTTCAACATCTTAAGATGAATCACACCAAGTTTGAAGATGATCGGATAAACACTGTAGGAGGAGTTCGTTAAAATAAGACCCCGATGAAATGGCCAAAAAAATGGCAACACGTTCCAAAATAAATCAAAATGGCGGACTTCCTGTGAGGTTTAGCATATGGTTCAAAAAGAGTTTTTTGTAGGTCATAGCCTGTTACATATGTGTACAAATTTTCGTAGCTCTAGATTAAACGTACAACCGGCAATGCTTCATGAAGTAAGAATTTTTAAACTCTAAATTTGATGCGTCGCCGACGTCATATAGTATATCAAAAACTTTAGATTTTTTACAATGATGTTGTCCCAGGTGTTGAGATGGTCCATCCCAAGTTTGAAGTTAATCGGGTTAACCGTGTAGGAGAAGCGGGCAAAAGTATGACCCCTGTAAATGTGCAAAACTGGGCCAAAATTGGACAGTCAGATGATCATACCTCACTTTCTGTCTATTTTAGGGTACACACATCAAAGAGGTTTTTGTTCATCTGGATGTGCTACGGGTGCCACACAATTTTCGTCGCCATAGGACAATCGTAGCGGGACAGGGATCCGTTTAACCTATGTAGGTGGCGCTATGGAGCCATTTTTCTGTTATCATGTATGGCGACTTTAAAATATCAAATTTTTCGCCAGGCCTGATGTGCGTGTAAAGTTTGGTGAGTTTTCGTTCACGTTTAGCGTCTCAAAAATGCGATTGTTTGCGGAGAAGAATAATAATAAGAATAATAATAATAAGAATAATAATAAGAAGAATTCCTACAAAAACAATAGGGCCTCGCAGCGGCACCGCCGCCGCCGCTGCTCGGGCCCTAATAATAAGAATTCCTTCAGGAACAATAGGGACCTCGCAGCGGTCGCTGCTCGGGCCCTAAAAAGAAGAATAATAAGAATTCCTTGAAAAACAATAGGGACCTCGCAGCGGTCGCTGCTCGGGCCCTAACTAGAGCTGCGAGCAGCTATAAAGGGCCCTCGCAGCCCGGGCCGCGTTGGGGTCCTTGCACGTTGGGGTACTTGCACGTTAGGGTACTGGCACGTTGGGGTACTGGCATATTGGAAGCAAAATTTCTTTGAAAATGGCATAATAAACGTTTACATGTAGAATTTTTTTTTGCCAGTGTGTGTCAAGCTCAACGGGTTTTGGTGATTGTTAAGACCTGCAAAAATCAGCGTCCTTATTTATTTTTAGGCAATGAGTTGCCCTGATTGGTATTTTTTGTAAAAGTGTATATAGACATCATCGCTCGTTGTACTCATTGCACAATGTTACTTTTATTGTCCAAAGGGGCAATCAAAAATGAATAAAACAAAATGGAAACGTACATACGTTTGGATCGGTGTGAAGCCAGTGAACAATTTGAGTGGTGGAAACTATAAGAATATTCATAAATGACTTAGTTATCACACTTAGAATGAGTGTACATTTTTTGTACAAAATACCGTATGTGGGGTATTTTATTTTATTTTTTATATAAGCCTCAAGGGCTAGGTGGCGCTGTATTTATAACTGAATGTTGTCATAGAGATACCTTCAGGCCTTGATTATAAGCATACATGTCAAGTGTGGGATTTTTTTTGGAGCATGTACCGTGGAGTTATTAAGCATATCCTTCATTCACGGTATTGCTTTTAATATCCATAGAGGCTATCAAAAATAAATAAAAATATATATATGTTTGGATAAGTCTGATGCCAGTGAACATTTTGAGTGGTGGAAACTAAAAGAATATTCATAAATGACTTAGTTATCACACTTAGAATGAGTTTACATTTTTTGTACAAAATACCGTATGTGGGGTATTTTTTTTTATGCCTCAAGGGCTAGGTGGCGCTGCATATATAACTGAATGTTGTCATAGAGATAGCTTCAGGCCTTGACGATAAACATACATGTCAAGTTTGGGATTTTTTGGAGCATGTACCGGGGAGTTATTAAGCATATCCTTTTTCAGTGCGAAACACAAATTTTGATGCCCCGCCTTCATCATATAGTATTTCGAAAAGTCAAAATTTTTCCCCCTGTCGTTGGCTCAGGTCTTGACATGGTCCAGGTCAAGTCTTAACTCAGTCAGATGAAACGTGTAGGAGAAGTGGGCAAAAGTCTGCCCCCTGTGAATGTGCAAAAATCGTCAAAAATGGGACATTCAAAAATTCGTAGCTCACTTCCTGTTCATTTTAGCATATGGGTCCAAGAGACTTTTTTGTAGGTCTTGGGCTCCCTCATACACCTAAAAATTTTCGTAGATCTTGCTTGAACGTACAACCGGGGCTGCTTCATTAAAAATTCCTAGGGGGCGCTATTGAGTCATTTTTGTAAAAATAGCACAATCAACAATAAAATATTGTTCATTTTACCAGGCCAGATGTATGTGCCAAGTTTCATGAGTTTCTGCGCATGTTTAGACCCTCAAAACTGGCGTTGTTTTCTTGGCGAACAGTGCTTAGCCACGCCCACAGCGATTCGCGAAAACTCACAAACTTCGTGTTGTGACATCATGAAGGCCGAATCCCTCATCTGAGCAAATATGAGGTAGGTCCAGTTAACGTGTTTGGAGAAAAACGTAGAAGAAAATTCGTAAGAAAAAAAATTGCCACTAGGTGGCGCTATCAGTAGGATGAAATATAACTTCATAGATGTCTTTAGGGCTGGACTCTCATCAAATGTGTGAAATTTTGAGAAGATAGGATCATCTCGGTCAAGTTAATGCAGCTTTTATTGTCACGAAAAATCTTTAGACTTTGCGGCACCGTAGCGGCCACGCCCTTTGGCGAAAAGTTACAATATTCGGTGTGGGGCATGATCAACATCTTAAGGCTTTTCTGACCAATTTTCAACTGGACCCCTTCAACGAGCTCAGCGCAGTAGCTAAAAACGTAAAGTATGACATTTATTGTTACCACTAGGTGGCGCTATATGTATAACTGAATTTTATCATATAGATGTTTTCAGGCCGTGACTATTACATTGCCTGAGAAGTTTGAGATTTTTTGGAGCTTGAACATGGGAGTTATTAACCATTTGCTCTTTCTGGACAAATGAAATTTTAAAGGCAATATTTGATGCCCCGCCCCCATCATATAGTATTTCGAAAAGGCAAGACTTTTTGCCCAGTTGTTCTCTCACGTCTTGAGATGATAAATGCCAAGTTTGAAGTTAATTGGATGAAAAATGTTTGCAGAGGGGGAAAAAGCATGACCACAGTGAATGCGCCAAAATAGGCCAAAATTGGACATTAAAAAATTCATAGCTCATTTCCTGTACATTTTAGCTACATGGTCCCAATAGACTTTTTTGTGCAGCTCGGGGTGCTACACGTGCCTGCCAATTTTCGTTGCTCTAGCTCAAACGTGCCGGGCTTGGTTTTTATTTTTCTACGCTAGGGGGCGCTATAGAGTCGCTTTGTTATGACGACTTCATAATATCAAATTTTTCGCCGGGCCTGAGGAGTGTGCAAAGTTCGGTGAGTTTTCGTGAATGTTTAGGTACCCAAAATCGGGATCGTTTGCGGAGAATAAAGAATAATAATAATAATAATAATAATAATAATAATAATAATAATAATAATAATAATAATAATTTTTACAAAAACAATAGGGACCTCGCAGCGGTCGCTGCTCGGGCCCTAATAATAATAATAATAATAATAATTTTTACAAAAACAATAGGGACCTCGCAGCGGTCGCTTCTCGGGCCCTAATAATAATAATAATAATAATAATTTTTACAAAAACAATAGGGACCTCGCAGCGGTCGCTGCTCGGGCCCTAACTAGAGCTGCGAGCAGCTATAAAGGGCCCTCGCAGCCCGGGCCACGTTGGGGTCCTTGCACGTTGGGGTACTTGCACGTTGGGGTACTGGCACGTTGGGGTACTGGCATATTGTAAGCAAAATTTCTTTGAAAATGGCATAATAAACGTTTACATGTAGAATATTTTTTTGCCAGTGTGTGTGTCAAGCTCAACGGGTTTTGGTGATTGTTAAGACCTGCAAAAATCAGCGTCCTTTTTTATTTTTAGGCAATGAGTTGCCCTGATTGGTATTTTTTTGTAAAAGTGTATATACACATCATCGCTCGTTGTACTCATTGCACAATGTTACTTTTATTGTCCAAAGGGGCAATCAAAAATGAATAAAACAAAATGGAAACGTACATACGTTTGGATCGGTGTGAAGCCAGTGAACAATTTGAGTGGTGGAAACTAAAAGAATATTCATAAATGACTTAGTTATCACACTTAGAATGAGTGTACATTTTTTGTACAAAATACCGTATGTGGGGTATTTTTTTTATTTTTTATATAAGCCTCAAGGGCTAGGTGGCGCTGTATTTATAACTGAATGTTGTCATAGAGATACCTTCAGGCCTTGATTATAAGCATACATGTCAAGTGTGGGATTTTTTTTGTGGAGCATGTACCGTGGAGTTATTAAGCATATCCTTCATTCACGATATTGCTTTTAATGTCCATAGAGGCTATCAAAAATAAATAAAAATATATATATGTTTGGATAAGTCTGATGCCAGTGAACATTTTGAGTGGTGGAAACTAAAAAAATATTCATAAATGACTTAGTTATCACACTTAGAATGAGTGTACATTTTTTGTACAAAATACCGTATGTGGGGTATTTTTTTTTCATGCCTCAAGGGCTAGGTGGCGCTGCATATATAACTGAATGTTGTCATAGAGATAACTTCAGGCCTTGACGATAAACATACATGTCAAGTTTGGGATTTTTTGGAGCATGTACCGGGGAGTTATCAAGCATATCCTTTTTCATTGTGAAACACAAATTTTGATGCCCCGCCCTCATCATATAGTATTTCGAAAAGTCAAAATTTTTCCCCCTGTCGTTGGCTCAGGTCTTGACATGGTCCAGGCCAAGTCTTAACTCAGTCGGATGAAACGTGTAGGAGAAGTGGGCAAAAGTCTGCCCCCTGTGAATGTGCAAAAATCGTCAAAAATGGGACATTCAAAAATTCGTAGCTCACTTCCTGTTCATTTTAGCATATGGGTACAAGAGACGTTTTTGTAGGTCTTGGGCTCCCTCATACACCTAAAAATATTCGGCGTTTTTGCTTAAACGTACAACCGGGGCTGCTTCGTTAAAAATTTCGAGGGGGCGCTATTGAGTCATTTTTGTAAAAATAGCACAATCAACAATAAAATATTGCTCATTTTACCAGGCCAGATATGTGTGCCAAGTTTCAGGAGTTTCTGTGCATGTTTAGACCCTCAAAACTGGCGTTGTTTTCTTGGCGAACAGCGCTTAGCCACGCCTACAGCAATTCGCGAAAACTCACAAACTTCGTGTTGTGACATCATGAAGGCCGAAACCCTCCTCTGAGCAAATATGAGGTAGGTCCAGTTAACGTGTTTGGAGAAAAACGTAGAAGAAAATTCGTAAGAAAAAAAATTGCCACTAGGTGGCGCTATCAGTTAGATGAAATGTAAGTTAGTAGATGTCTTTAGAGCTGGACTCTCATCAAATGTGTGAAATTTTGAGAAGATAGGATCATCTCGGTCAAGTTAATGCAGCTTTTATTTTCACGAAAAATCTTCAGATTTTGCGTCACCGTAGCGGCCACGCCCTTTGATGAAAAGTTACAATATTCGGTGTGGGGCATGATCAACATCTTAAGGCTTTTCTGACCAATTTTCAACTGGATCCCTTCAACGAGCTCAGCACAGTAGCTAAAAACGTAAAGTATGACATTTATTGTAACCACTAGGTGGCGCTATATGTAGAACTGAATTTTGTCATATAGATGTTTTCAGGCCGTGACTATTACGTTGCCTGAGAAGTTTGAGATTTTTTGGAGCTTGTACATGGGAGTTATTCAGCATTTGCTCTTTCTGGACAAATGAAATTTTAAAGGCAATATTTGATGCCCCGCCCCCGTCATATAGTATTTCAAAAAGGCAAGACTTTTTGCCCAGCTGTTCTCTTAGCTCTTGAGATGATAAATGCCAAGTTTGAAGTCAATGGGATGAAAAATGTTTGCATAGGGGGAAAAAGCATGACCACAGTGAATGTGCCAAAATAGGCCAAAATTGGACATTAAAAAATTCATAGCTCACTTCCTGTACATTTTAGCTACATGGTCCCAATAGACTTTTTTGTGCGTCTCGGGGTGCTACACGTGCCTGCCAATTTTCGTTGCTCTAGCTCAAACGTGCCGGGCTTGGTTTTTATTTTTCTATGCTAGGGGGCGCTATAGAGTCGCGTTGTTATAACGACTTCATAATATAAAATTTTTCGCCGGACCTGAGGAGTGTGCAAAGTTCGGTGAGTTTTCGTGAATATTTAGGTACCCAAAATCGCGATTGTTTGCGGAGAATAAAGAAGAAGAAGAAGAATAATAATAACTAGAGCTGCGAGCAGCTATAAAGGGCCCTCGCAGCCCGGGCCACGTTGGGGTACTTGCACGTTGGGGTACTTGCACGTTGGGGTACTGGCACGTTGGGGTACTGGCAAGTTTAGGTACGGCACATTGGAAGCAGAATTTCTTTGAAAATGGCATGATAAACCTTGACATGTGGATTTTTTTTTTTTTTTGTAAAAATACCGTTAAGTTGGTGTATTTTTTTTTATGCCTCTAGGGCTAGGTGGCGCTGTATATATAATGGAATGTTGTCATAGGGATACCTTCAAGCCTTGACTCTAAACATACATGTCAAGTGTGGGATTTTTTTGGAGCATGTACCGTGGAGTTATTAAGCATATCCTTCATTCACGATATTGCTTTTAATGTCCATAGAGGCTATCAAAAATAAATAAAAAAGTACATGTTTGGATAAGTCTAATGCCAGTGAACATTTTGAGTGGTGGAAAGTAAAAGAATATTCATAAATGACTTAGTTATCACACTTAGAATGAGTTTACATTTTTTGTACAAAATACCGTATGTGGGGTATTTTTTTGTTTTGCCTCAAGGGCGAGGTGGCGCTGCATATATAACTGAATGTTGTCATAGAGATACCTTCAGGCCTTGACGATAAACATACATGTCAAGTTTGGGATTTTTTGGAGCATGTATCGGGGAGTTATTAAGCATATCCTTTTTCAGTGCGAAACACAAATTTTGATGCCCCGCGCTCATCATATAGTATTTCCAAAAGTCAAGATTTTTCCGTCTGTTGTTGGCTCAGGTCTTGGCATGGTCCAGGTCAAGTCATAAGTCAGTCGGATAAAACATGTAGGAGAAGTGGGCAAAAGTATGCCCCCTGAAAATGTGCAAAAATCGTCAAAAATGGGACATTCAAAAATTCGTACCTCACTTCCTGTTAATTTTAGCATATGGGTCCAAGAGACTTTTTTGTAGGTCTTTGGCTCCCTCATACACGTAAACATTTTCGTAGATCTTGCTTAAACGTAGAATCGGGGCTGCTTCGTTAAAAATTTCTAGGGGGCGCTATTGAGTCATTTTTGTAAAAATAGTACAATCAACAATAAAATATTGTTCATTTTACCAGGCCAGATGTGTGTGCCAAGTTTCATGAGTTTCTGCGCATGTTTAGACCCTCAAAACTGGCGTTGTTTTCTTGGCGAACAGTGCTTAGCCACGCCCACAGCGATTCGCGAAAACTCACAAACTTCGTGTTGTGACATCATGAAGGCCGAAACCCTCATCTGAGCAAATATGAGGTTGGTCCAGTTAACGTGTTTGGAGAAAAATGTACAAGAAAATTCGTAAGAAAAAAAATTGCCACTAGGTGGCGCTATCAGTAAGATGAAATATAAGTTCGTAGATGTCTTAAGGGCTGGACTCTCATCAAATGTGTGAAATTTTGAGAAGATAGGATCATCTCGGTCAAGTTCATGCAGCTTTTATTGTCACGAAAAATTTTAGGACTTTGCGTCACCGTAGCGGCCACGCCCTTTGGCGAAAAGTTACAATATTCGGTGTGGGGCATGATCAACATCTTAAGGCTTTTCTGACCAATTTTCAACTGGATCCCTTCAACGAGCTCGGCACAGTAGCTAAAAACGTAAAGTATGACATTTATTGTTACCACTAGGTGGCGCTATATGTATAACTGAATTTTATCATATAGATGCTTTCAGGCCGTGACTATTACGTTGCCTGAGAAGTTTGAGATTTTTTGGAGCTTGAACATGGGAGTTATCACACTTAGAATGAGTTGACATTTTTTGTACAAAATACCGTATGTGGGGTATTTTTTTTTCACGCCTGAAGGGCTAGGTGGCGCTGCATATATAACTGAATTTTGTCATAGAGATACCTTCAGGCTTTGACTATAAACATACATGTCAAGTTTGGGATTTTTTGGAGCATGTACCGGGGAGTTATCAAGCATATCCTTTTTCAGTGCGAAACACAAAATTTGATGCCCCGCCCTCATCATATAGTATTTCCAAAAGTCAAGATTTTTCTGCCTGTAGTTGGCTCAGGTCTTGACATGGTCCAGTTCAAGTCTAAAGTCAGTCGGATGAAATGTGTAGGAGAAGTGGGCAAAAGTATGCCCCCTGAAAATGTGCAAAAATCGTCAAAAATGGGACATTCAAAAATTCATAGCTCACTTCCTGTTCATTTTAGCACATGGGTCCAAGAGACTTTTTTGTAGGTCTTGGACTCCCTCATACACCTAAAAATTTTCGTAGATCTTGCTTAAAAGTACAATCGGGGCTGCTTCGTTAAAAATTTCTAGGGGGCGCTATTGAGTCATTTTTGTAAAAATAGGACAATACATGATAAAATATTGCTCATTTTGCCAGGCCAGATGTGTGTGCCAAGTTTCATGAGTTTCTGCGCATGTTTAGACCATCAAAACTAGCGTTGTTTTCTTGGCGAACAGTGCTTAGCCACGCCCACAGCGATTCGCGAAAACTCACAAACTTCGTGTTGTGACATCATGAAGGCCGAAACCCCCATCTGAGCAAATATGAGGTTGGTCCAGTTAACGTGTTTGGAGAAAAATGTACAAGAAAATTCGTAAGAAAAAAAATTGCCACTAGGTGGCGCTATCAGTTAGATGAAATATAAGTTCGTAGATGTCTTTAGGGCTGGACTCTCATCAAATGTGTGAAATTTTGAGAAGATAGGATCATCTCGGTCAAGTTCATGCAGCTTTTATTGTCACGAAAAATCTTCAGACTTTGCGTCACCGTAGCGGCCACGCCCTTTGGCGAAAAGTTACAATATTCGGTGTGGGGCATCATCAACATCTTAAGGCTTTTCTGACCAATTTTCAACTGGATCCCTTCAACGAGCTCAGCACAGTAGCTAAAAACGTAAAGTATGACATTTATTGTAACCACTAGGTGGCGCTATATGTATAACTGAATTTTTTCATATAGGTGTTTTCAGGCCGTGACTATTACGTTGCCTGAGAAGTTTGAGATTTTTTGGAGCTTGTACATGGGAGTTATTCAGCATTTGCTCTTTCTGGACAAATGAAATTTTAAAGGCAATATTTGATGCCCCGCCCCCGTCATATAGTATTTCGAAAACGCAAGATTTTTTGCCTAGTTTTTCTCTTAAGTCTTGAGATGATAAATGCCAAGTTTGAAGTCAATTGGATGAAAAATGTTTGCATAGGGGGAAAAAGTATGACCACAGTGAATGTGCCAAAATAGGCCAAAATTGGACATAAAAAAATTCATAGCTCATTTCCTGTACATTTTAGCTACATGGTCCCGATAGACTTTTTTGTGCGTCTCGGGGTGCTACACGTGCCTGCCAATTTTCGTTGCTCTCGCTCAAACGTGCCGGGCTTGGTTTTTATTTTTCTACGCTAGGGGGCGCTATAGAGTCGCGTTGTTATAACGACTTCATAATATCAAATTTTTCGCCGGACCTGAGGAGTGTGCAAAGTTTGGTGAGTTTTCGTGAATGTTTAGGTCCTCAAAAATGCGATCGTTTACGGAGAAGAAGAAGAAGAAGAAGAATAATAATAATAATAATCCGATCGAAAAACAATAGGGACCTCGCAGCGGTAGCTGCTCGGGCCCTAACTAGAGCTGCGAGCAGCTATAAAGGGCCCTCGCAGCCCGGGCCACGTTGGGGTCCTTGCACGTTGGGGTACTTGCACGTTGGGGTACTGGCACATTGGGGTACTGGCATATTGGAAGCAAAATTTCTTTGAAAGTGGCATAATAAACGTTTACATGTAGAATATTTTTTTGCCAGTGTGTGTATCAAGCTCAACGGGTTTTGGTGATTGTTAAGACCTGCAAAAATCAGCGTCCTTTTTTATTTTTAGGCAATGAGTTGCCCTGATTGGTATTTTTTTGTAAAAGTGTATATACACATCATCGCTCGTTGTACTCATTGCACAATGTTACTTTTATTGTCCAAAGGGGCAATCAAAAATGAATAAAACAAAATGGAAACGTACATACGTTTGGATCGGTGTGAAGCCAGTGAACAATTTGAGTGGTGGAAACTAAAAGAATATTCATAAATGACTTAGTTATCACACTTAGAATGAGTGTACATTTTTTGTACAAAATACCGTATGTGGGGTATTTATTTTTTTTTTTATATAAGCCTCAAGGGCTGGGTGGCGCTGTATTTATAACTGAATGTTGTCATAGAGATACCTTCAGGCCTTGATTATAAGCATGCATGTCAAGTGTGGGATTTTTTTTGGAGCATGTACCGTGGAGTTATTAAGCATATCCTTCATTCACGATATTGCTTTTAATGTCCACAGAGGCTATCAAAAATAAATAAAAATATATATATGTTTGGATAAGTCTGATGCCAGTGAACATTTTGAGTGGTGGAAACTAAAAGAATATTCATAAATGACTTAGTTATCACACTTAGAATGAGTTTACATTTTTTGTACAAAATACCGTATGTGGGGTATTTTTTTTTTATGCCTCAAGGGCTAGGTGGCGCTGCATATATAACTGAATGTTGTCATAGAGATAGCTTCAGGCCTTGACGATAAACATACATGTCAAGTTTGGGATTTTTTGGAGCATGTACCGGGGAGTTATTATGCATATCCTTTTTCAGTGCGAAACACAAATTTTGATGCCCCGCCTTCATCATATAGTATTTCGAAAGGTCAAGATTTTTCCCCCTGTCGTTGGCTCAGGTCTTGACATGGTCCAGGTCAAGTCTTAACTCAGTCAGATGAAACGTGTAGGAGAAGTGGGCAAAAGTCTGCCCCCTGTGAATGTGCAAAAATCGTCAAAAATGGGACATTCAAAAATTCGTAGCTCACTTCCTGTTCATTTTAGCATATGGGTCCCAGAGACTTTTTTGTAGGTCTTGGGCTCCCTCATACACCTAAAAATATTTGTCGTTCTTGCTTAAACGTACAACCGGGGCTGCTTCGTTAAAAATTCTAGGGAGCGCTATTGAGTCATTTTTGTAAAAATAGCACAATCAACAATAAAATATTGCTCATTTTACCAGGCCAGATGTGTGTGCCAAGTTTCATGAGTTTCTGTGCATGTTTAGACCCTCAAAACTGGCGTTGTTTTCTTGGCGAACAGCAATTAGCCACACCCACAGCAATTCGCGAAAACTCACAAACTTCGTGTTGTGACATCATGAAGGCCGAAACCCTCATCTGAGCAAATATGAGGTAGGTCCAGTTAACGTGTTTGGAGAAAAATGTAGAAGAAAATTCGTAAGAAAAAAAATTGCCACTAGGTGGCGCTATCAGTTAGATGAAATATAAGTTCGTAGATGTCTTTAGGGCTGGACTCTCATCAAATGTGTGAAATTTTGAGAAGATAGGATCATCTCGGTCAAGTTCATGCAGCTTTTATTGTCACGAAAAATCTTCAGACTTTGCGTCACCGTAGCGGCCACGCCCTTTGGCGAAAAGTTACAATATTCGGTGTGGGGCATCATCAACATCTTAAGGCTTTTCTGACCAATTTTCAACTGGATCCCTTCAACGAGCTCAGCACAGTAGCTAAAAACGTAAAGTATGACATTTATTGTAACCACTAGGTGGCGCTATATGTATAACTGAATTTTTTCATATAGGTGTTTTCAGGCCGTGACTATTACGTTGCCTGAGAAGTTTGAGATTTTTTGGAGCTTGTACATGGGAGTTATTCAGCATTTGCTCTTTCTGGACAAATGAAATTTTAAAGGCAATATTTGATGCCCCGCCCCCGTCATATAGTATTTCGAAAACGCAAGATTTTTTGCCTAGTTTTTCTCTTAAGTCTTGAGATGATAAATGCCAAGTTTGAAGTCAATTGGATGAAAAATGTTTGCATAGGGGGAAAAAGTATGACCACAGTGAATGTGCCAAAATAGGCCAAAATTGGACATAAAAAAATTCATAGCTCATTTCCTGTACATTTTAGCTACATGGTCCCGATAGACTTTTTTGTGCGTCTCGGGGTGCTACACGTGCCTGCCAATTTTCGTTGCTCTCGCTCAAACGTGCCGGGCTTGGTTTTTATTTTTCTACGCTAGGGGGCGCTATAGAGTCGCGTTGTTATAACGACTTCATAATATCAAATTTTTCGCCGGACCTGAGGAGTGTGCAAAGTTTGGTGAGTTTTCGTGAATGTTTAGGTCCTCAAAAATGCGATCGTTTACGGAGAAGAAGAAGAAGAAGAAGAATAATAATAATAATAATCCGATCGAAAAACAATAGGGACCTCGCAGCGGTAGCTGCTCGGGCCCTAACTAGAGCTGCGAGCAGCTATAAAGGGCCCTCGCAGCCCGGGCCACGTTGGGGTCCTTGCACGTTGGGGTACTTGCACGTTGGGGTACTGGCACATTGGGGTACTGGCATATTGGAAGCAAAATTTCTTTGAAAGTGGCATAATAAACGTTTACATGTAGAATATTTTTTTGCCAGTGTGTGTATCAAGCTCAACGGGTTTTGGTGATTGTTAAGACCTGCAAAAATCAGCGTCCTTTTTTATTTTTAGGCAATGAGTTGCCCTGATTGGTATTTTTTTGTAAAAGTGTATATACACATCATCGCTCGTTGTACTCATTGCACAATGTTACTTTTATTGTCCAAAGGGGCAATCAAAAATGAATAAAACAAAATGGAAACGTACATACGTTTGGATCGGTGTGAAGCCAGTGAACAATTTGAGTGGTGGAAACTAAAAGAATATTCATAAATGACTTAGTTATCACACTTAGAATGAGTGTACATTTTTTGTACAAAATACCGTATGTGGGGTATTTATTTTTTTTTTTATATAAGCCTCAAGGGCTGGGTGGCGCTGTATTTATAACTGAATGTTGTCATAGAGATACCTTCAGGCCTTGATTATAAGCATGCATGTCAAGTGTGGGATTTTTTTTGGAGCATGTACCGTGGAGTTATTAAGCATATCCTTCATTCACGATATTGCTTTTAATGTCCACAGAGGCTATCAAAAATAAATAAAAATATATATATGTTTGGATAAGTCTGATGCCAGTGAACATTTTGAGTGGTGGAAACTAAAAGAATATTCATAAATGACTTAGTTATCACACTTAGAATGAGTTTACATTTTTTGTACAAAATACCGTATGTGGGGTATTTTTTTTTTATGCCTCAAGGGCTAGGTGGCGCTGCATATATAACTGAATGTTGTCATAGAGATAGCTTCAGGCCTTGACGATAAACATACATGTCAAGTTTGGGATTTTTTGGAGCATGTACCGGGGAGTTATTATGCATATCCTTTTTCAGTGCGAAACACAAATTTTGATGCCCCGCCTTCATCATATAGTATTTCGAAAGGTCAAGATTTTTCCCCCTGTCGTTGGCTCAGGTCTTGACATGGTCCAGGTCAAGTCTTAACTCAGTCAGATGAAACGTGTAGGAGAAGTGGGCAAAAGTCTGCCCCCTGTGAATGTGCAAAAATCGTCAAAAATGGGACATTCAAAAATTCGTAGCTCACTTCCTGTTCATTTTAGCATATGGGTCCCAGAGACTTTTTTGTAGGTCTTGGGCTCCCTCATACACCTAAAAATATTTGTCGTTCTTGCTTAAACGTACAACCGGGGCTGCTTCGTTAAAAATTCTAGGGAGCGCTATTGAGTCATTTTTGTAAAAATAGCACAATCAACAATAAAATATTGCTCATTTTACCAGGCCAGATGTGTGTGCCAAGTTTCATGAGTTTCTGTGCATGTTTAGACCCTCAAAACTGGCGTTGTTTTCTTGGCGAACAGCAATTAGCCACACCCACAGCAATTCGCGAAAACTCACAAACTTCGTGTTGTGACATCATGAAGGCCGAAACCCTCATCTGAGCAAATATGAGGTAGGTCCAGTTAACGTGTTTGGAGAAAAATGTAGAAGAAAATTCGTAAGAAAAAAAATTGCCACTAGGTGGCGCTATCAGTTAGATGAAATATATGTTTGTAGATGTCTTTAGGGCTGGACTCTCATCAAATGTGTGAAATTTTGAGAAGATAGGATCATCTCGGTCAAGTTAATGCAGCTTTTATTGTCACGAAAAATCTTCAGACTTTGCGTCACCGTAGCGGCCACGACCTTTGGCGAAAAGTTACAATATTCGGTGTGGGGCATGATCAACATCTTAAGGCTTTTCTGACCAATTTTCAACTGGATCCCTTCAACGAGCTCAGCACTGTAGCTAAAAACGTAAAGTATGACATTTATTGTTACCACTAGGTGGCGCTATATGTATAACTGAATTTTATCATATAGATGTTTTCAAGCCGTGACTATTACGTTGCCTGAGAAGTTTGAGATTTTTTGGAGCTTGAACATGGGAGTTATTAAGCATTTGCTCTTTCTCGACAAATGAAATTTTAAAGGCAATATTTGATGCCCCGCCCCCGTCATATAGTATTTCAAAAAGGCAAGATGTTTTGCCCAGTTGTTCTCTCAGGTCTTGAGATGATAAATGCCAAGTTTGAAGTCAATTGGATGAAAAATGTTTGCAAAGGGGGAAAAAGCATGACCACAGTGAATGTGCCAAAATAGGCCAAAATTGGACATAAAAAAATTCATAGCTCACTTCCTGTACATTTTAGCTACATGGTCCCAATAGACTTTTTTGTGCGTCTCGAGGTACTACACGTGCCTGCCAATTTTTGTGGCTCTAGCTCAAACGTGCCGGGCTTGGTTTTTATTTTTCTACGCTAGGGGGCGCTATCGAGTCGCATTGTTATAACGACTTCATAATATCAAATTTTTCGCCGGACCTGAGGAGTGTGCAAAGTTCGGTGAGTTTTCGTGAATATTTAGGTACCCAAAATCGCGATTGTTTGCGGAGAATAAAGAAGAATAATAATAACTAGAGCTGCGAGCAGCTATAAAGGGCCCTCGCAGCCCGGGCCACGTTGGGGTCCTTGCACGTTGGGGTACTTGCACGTTGGGGTACTGGCACGTTGGGGTACTGGCATATTGGAAGCAAAATTTCTTTGAAAATGGCATAATAAACGTTTACATGTAGAATATTTTTTTGCCAGTGTGTGTGTCAAGCTCAACGGGTTTTGGTGATTGTTAAGACCTGCAAAAATCAGCGTCCTTTTTTATTTTTAGGCAATGAGTTGCCCTGATTGGTATTTTTTTGTAAAAGTGTATATACACATCATCGCTCGTTGTACTCATTGCACAATGTTACTTTTATTGTCCAAAGGGGCAATCAAAAATGAATAAAACAAAATGGAAACGTACATACGTTTGGATCGGTGTGAAGCCAGTGAACAATTTGAGTGGTGGAAACTAAAAGAATATTCATAAATGACTTAGTTATCACACTTAGAATGAGTGTATATTTTTTGTACAAAATACCGTATGTGGGGTATTTTTTTTTTTTTTTATATAAGCCTCAAGGGCTAGGTGGCGCTGTATTTATAACTGAATGTTGTCATAGAGATACCTTCAGGCCTTGATTATAAGCATACATGTCAAGTGTGGGATTTTTTTTTGGAGCATGTACCGTGGAGTTATTAAGCATATCCTTCATTCACGATATTGCTTTTAATGTCCATAGAGGCTATCAAAAATAAATAAAAATATATATATGTTTGGATAAGTCTGATGCCAGTGAACATTTTGAGTGGTGGAAACTAAAAAAATATTCATAAATGACTTAGTTATCACACTTAGAATGAGTGTACATTTTTTGTACAAAATACCGTATGTGGGGTATTTTTTTTTCATGCCTCAAGGGCTAGGTGGCGCTGCATATATAACTGAATGTTGTCATAGAGATAACTTCAGGCCTTGACGATAAACATACATGTCAAGTTTGGGATTTTTTGGAGCATGTACCGGGGAGTTATCAAGCATATCCTTTTTCATTGTGAAACACAAATTTTGATGCCCCGCCCTCATCATATAGTATTTCGAAAAGTCAAAATTTTTCCCCCTGTCGTTGGCTCAGGTCTTGACATGGTCCAGGCCAAGTCTTAACTCAGTCGGATGAAACGTGTAGGAGAAGTGGGCAAAAGTCTGCCCCCTGTGAATGTGCAAAAATCGTCAAAAATGGGACATTCAAAAATTCGTAGCTCACTTCCTGTTCATTTTAGCATATGGGTACAAGAGACGTTTTTGTAGGTCTTGGGCTCCCTCATACACCTAAAAATATTCGGCGTTTTTGCTTAAACGTACAACCGGGGCTGCTTCGTTAAAAATTTCGAGGGGGCGCTATTGAGTCATTTTTGTAAAAATAGCACAATCAACAATAAAATATTGCTCATTTTACCAGGCCAGATGTGTGTGCCAAGTTTCAGGAGTTTCTGTGCATGTTTAGACCCTCAAAACTGGCGTTGTTTTCTTGGCGAACAGCGCTTAGCCACGCCTACAGCAATTCGCGAAAACTCACAAACTTCGTGTTGTGACATCATGAAGGCCGAAACCCTCCTCTGAGCAAATATGAGGTAGGTCCAGTTAACGTGTTTGGAGAAAAACGTAGAAGAAAATTCGTAAGAAAAAAAATTGCCACTAGGTGGCGCTATCAGTTAGATGAAATGTAAGTTAGTAGATGTCTTTAGAGCTGGACTCTCATCAAATGTGTGAAATTTTGAGAAGATAGGATCATCTCGGTCAAGTTAATGCAGCTTTTATTTTCACGAAAAATCTTCAGATTTTGCGTCACCGTAGCGGCCACGCCCTTTGATGAAAAGTTACAATATTCGGTGTGGGGCATGATCAACATCTTAAGGCTTTTCTGACCAATTTTCAAATGGATCCCTTCAACAAGCTCAGCACAGTAGCTAAAAACGTAAAGTATGACATTTATTGTAACCACTAGGTGGCGCTATATGTATAACTGAATTTTGTCATATAGATGTTTTCAGGCTGTGACTATTACGTTGCCTGAGAAGTTTGAGATTTTTTGGAGCTTGAACATGGGAGTTATTAAGCATTTGCTCTTTCTGGACAAATGAAATTTTAAAGGCAATATTTGATGCTCCGCCCCAGTCGTATAGTATTTCGAAAAGGCAAGATGTTTTGCCCAGCTGTTCTCTTAGGTCTTGAGATGATAAATGCCAAGTTTGAAGTCAATTGGATGAAAAATGTTTGCAAAGGGGGAAAAAGCATGACCACAGTGAATGTGCCAAAATCGGCCAAAATTGGACATAAAAAAATTCATAGCTCACTTCCTGTACATTTTAGCTACATGGTCCCAATAGACTTTTTTGTGCGTCTCGGGGTGCTACACGTGCCTGCCAATTTTTGTTGCTCTAGCTCAAACGTGCCGGGCTTGGTTTTTATTTTTCTACGCTAGGGGGCGCTATCGAGTCGCATTGTTATGACGACTTAATAATATCAAATTTTTCGCCGGGCCTGAGGAGTGTGCAAAGTTCGGTGAGTTTTCGTGAATGTTTAGGTACCCAAATTCGCGATCGTTTGCGGAGAATAAAGAAGAAGAAGAAGAAGAAGAATAATAATAATAATAATAATAATAATAATAATAATAATAATTTTTACAAAAACAATAGGGACCTCGCAGCGGTCGCTGCTCGGGCCCTAATAATAATAATAATAATAATAATAATAATAATTTTTACAAAAACAATAGGGACCTCGCAGCGGTCGCTGCTCGGGCCCTAACTAGAGCTGCGAGCAGCTATAAAGGGCCCTCGCAGCCCGGGCCACGTTGGGGTCCTTGCACGTTGGGGTACTTGCACGTTGGGGTACTGGCACGTTGGGGTACTGACATATTGGAAGCAAACTTTCTTTGAAAATGGCATAATAAACGTTTCATGTAGAATATTTTTTTGCCAGTGTGTGTGTCAAGCTCAACGGGTTTTGGTGATTGTTAAGACCTGCAAAAATCAGCGTCCTTTTTTATTTTTAGGCAATGAGTTGCCCTGATTGGTATTTTTTTGTAAAAGTGTATATACACATCATCGCTCGTTGTACTCATTGCACAATGTTACTTTTATTGTCCAAAGGGGCAATCAAAAATGAATAAAACAAAATGGAAACGTACATACGTTTGGATCGGTGTGAAGCCAGTGAACAATTTGAGTGGTGGAAACTAAAAGAATATTCATAAATGACTTAGTTATCACACTTAGAATGAGTGTACATTTTTTGTACAAAATACCGTATGTGGGGTATTATTTTTTTTTTATATATAAGCCTCAAGGGCTAGGTGGCGCTGTATTTATAACTGAATGTTGTCATAGAGATACCTTCAGGCCTTGATTATAAGCATACATGTAAATGTGTGGGATTTTTTTTGGAGCATGTACCGTGGAGTTATTAAGCATATCCTTCATTCACAATATTGCTTTTAATGTCCATAGAGGCTATCAAAAATAAATAAAAATATATATATGTTTGGATAAGTCTGATGCCAGTGAACATTTTGAGTGGTGGAAACTAAAAGAATATTCATAAATGACTTAGTTATCACACTTACAATGAGTTTACAATTTTTGCAAAAATACCATAAGTGAGGCATTTTTTTTTTTATGCTTCAAGGACTAGGTGGCGCTGTATTTATAACTGAATTTTGTCATAGAGATACCTTTAGGCCTTGACTATAAATATACATTTCAAGTATGGGATTTTTTGGAGCATGTACCTGGGAGTTATTAAGCATAGCCTTCATTCACGATACTGCTTTTAATGTCCATAGAGGCTATCAAAAATACATAAAACTAAATAACAAAAATATGTATGTTTGGTTAGGTCTGATGCCAGTGAATATTTTGAGTGGTGGAAAGTAAAAGAATATTCCTAAATGACTTAGTTATCACACTGAGAATGAGTTTACATTTTTTGTACAAAATACCGTAAGTGGGGTATTTTTTTTTCATGCCTCAAGGACTAGGTGGCGCTGCATATATAACTGAATGTTGTCATAGAGATACCTTCAGGCCTTGACGATAAATATACATGTCAAGTTTGGGATTTTTTGGAGCATGTATCGGGGAGTTATTAAGCATATCCTTTTTCAGTGCGAAACACAAATTTTGATGCCCCGCCCTCATCATATAGTATTAACAAAAGTCAAGATTTTTCCGTCTGTTGTTGGCTCAGGTCTTGGCATGGTCCAGGTCAAGTCATAAGTCAGTCGGATAAAACGTGTAGGAGAAGTGGGCAAAAGTATGCCCCCTGAAAATGTGCAAAAATCGTCAAAAATGGGACATTCAAAAATTCGTAGCTCACTTCCTGTTCATTTTAGCATATGGGTCCAAGAGACTTTTTTGTAGGTCTTTGGCTCCCTCATACACCTAAAAATTTTCGTAGATCTTGCTTAAACGTACAATCGGGGCTGCTTCGTTAAAAATTTCTAGGGGGCGCTATTGAGTCATTTTTGTAAAAATAGCACAATCAACAATAAAATAGTGTTCATTTTACCAGGCCAGATGTGTGTGCCAAGTTTCATGAGTTTCTGCGCATGTTTAGACCCTCAAAACTGGCGTTGTTTTCTTGGCGAACAGTGCTTAGCCACGCCCACAGCGATTCGCGAAAACTCACAAACTTCGTGTTGTGACATCATGAAGGCTGAAACCCTCATCTGAGCAAATATGAGGTTGGTCCAGTTAACGTGTTTGGAGAAAAAATGTACAAGAAAATTCGTAAGAAAAAAAATTGCCACTAGGTGGCGCTATCAGTAAGATGAAATATAAGTTCGTAGATGTCTTTAGGGCTGGACTCTCATCAAATGTGTGAGATTTTGAGAAGATAGGATCATCTCGGTCAAGTTCATGCAGCTTTTATTGTCACGAAAAATCTTCAGACTTTGCGGCACCGTAGCGGCCACGCCCTTTGGCGAAAAGTTACAATATTCGGTGTGGGGCATGATCAACATCTTAAGGCTTTTCTGACCAACTTTCAACTGGATCCCTTCAACGAGCTCAGCGCAGTAGCTAAAAACGTAAAGTATGACATTTATTATCACCACTAGGTGGCGCTATATGTATAACTGAATTTTATCATATAGATGTTTTCAGGCCGTGACTATTACGTTGCCTGAGAAGTTTGAGATTTTTTGGAGCTTGAACATGGGAGTTATTAAGCATTTGCTCTTTCTGGACAAATGAAATTTTAAAGACAATATTTGATGCCCCGCCCCCATCATATAGTATTTCGAAAAGGCAAGACTTTTTGCCCAGTTTTTCTCTCAGGTCTTGAGATGATAAATGCCAAGTTTGATGTGAATTGGATGAAAAATGTTTGCAGAGGGGGAAAAAGCATGACCACAGTGAATGTGCCAAAATAGGCCAAAATTGGACATAAAAAAATTCATAGCTCATTTCCTGTACATTTTAGCTACATGGTCCCAATAGACTTTTTTGTGCGTCTCGGGGTGCTACACGTGCCTGCCAATTTTCGTTGCTCTAGCTCAAACGTGCCAGGCTTGGTTTTTATTTTTCTACGCTAGGGGGCGCTATAGAGTCGCGTTGTTATGACGACTTCATAATATACCATTTTTCGCCGGGCCTGAGGAGTGTGCAAAGTTTGGTGAGTTTTCGTGAATGTTTAGGTACTCAAAAATGCGATCGTTTACGGAGAAGAAGAAGAAGAATAATAACTAGAGCTGCGAGCAGCTATAAAGGGCCCTCGCAACCCGGGCCACGTTGGGGTATTTGCACGTCGGGGTACTGGCATGTTGGGGTACTGTCAAATAGGAAACCATCTAAATTTTAAACGTTTTTGCCATGCTTTGTGTTTGTAAAGTTTCATGGAAAGGCCAAAAATGATGCACAATTAACAAAATAAAATCAAAATGGATTGGCACATGGCTATATAGAATACTTTTTGAATATATTAGGCATGCCTGCCAATATTCACACATCTAACTGAATCATATAATCGGAAAGACTTCATAAAAATGTCTATAGGGCGCTATTGAAGCATTTATTGCAAATTTAATAAGAAATCTCTAAAATATTCATGCTTATGACAAGCCTGATGTGTGTGTAAAGTTTCATGAGTTTTTGCACATGTTTAGACCAAAAAAAAAAAGCAACATTTTACTTGGCAAACAATGCATCGCCATGAAACGGCGTGCGACAAAATAAATAACTTTCGATAACTTTGTATCTTAAACATCTTAAGATGAAGCACACCAAGTTTGAAGACAGTCGGATAAATTTTGTAGGAGGAGTTCGTTAAAATATGACCCCTAAAAAAGGCCACAAAAAATGGCTACAAATCCCAACGTAAATCAAAATGGCGGACTTCCTGTTTGGTTTAGCAGGTGTTTCCAAGAGACTTTTTTGTACATCGTGGGCTCTTATGTATGCCTCTAAATTATCATAGCGCTAGGTGAAACGTACAACCGGGAATGCTTCGTTAAAGAGGAGTTTTTTTTTACCTCAAAATGTGATGACCGGCCCCTACGGGACTTCCTGTTGGGTTTAGCACATGGCACCAAGAGACTTTTTTGTACATCGTGGGCTGTTAAATTTGTCTCCAAATTTTCGTAGCTCTAGCTGCTTCATACAACTGGGAATGCTTCATTAAGAGGGAATTTTTTCCTTTGCAAACTGTGCATGCCACGGCAACAGCGTGCGACGAAATAAAAAGCTTTCAATAACTTTTCATCTTCAACATTTTAAGATGAATCACACCAAGTTTGGAGATGATCGGATAAACTCTGTAGGAGGAGTTCGTTAAAATAAGACCCCTATGAAATGGCCCAAAAAATGGCAACACGTTCCAAAGTAAATCAAAATGGCGGACTTCCTGTTCGGTTTAGCATATGGTTCAAAAAGAGTTTTTTGTCCCTTGAGGGCTGTTACATATGTCTTCAAATGTTGGTAACTCTAGGTGAAATGGACAGCCGGGAATGCTTCATTAAATAAGAATTTTGAAACACAAAATTTGATGCCTCGCCTCTGGCGGACTTCCTGTTAGGTTTAGCATATGGCACCAACAGGCTTTTTTGTAGATCATAGTCTGTTACATATGTGTACCAATTTTCGTGGCTCTCAATTAAACGTACCACCGGCAATGCTTTGTTAAGTACGAATTTTGAAACTGTAAATTTGATGCCCCGCCACCGTCATATAGTATGTCAAAAACTTTAGATTTTTTACCATGATGTTGTCCCAGGTGTTGAGATGGTACAGCCCAAGTTTGAAGTCAATCGGGTTAACCGTGTAGGAGAAGCGGGCAAAAGTATGACCCCTGTAAATGTGCAAAAATGGGCCAAAATTGGACATTCAAATACTCATACCTCACTTCCTGTCTATTTTAGGGTACACATATCAAAGAGGTTTTTGTTCATCTGGATGTGCTACAGGTGCCACACAATTTTCGTAGCCATAGGACAATCGTAGCGGGACAGGGATCCGTTAAACCTATGTAGGTGGCGCTACAGAGCCATTTTTCTGTTATCATGTATGGCGACTTTAAAATATCAAATTTTTCGCCAGGCCCGATCTGCGTGTAAAGTTTGGTGAGTTTTCGTTCATGTTTAGTGCCTCAAAAATGTGGTTGTTTGCGGAAAAGAATAATAACAAAGAAAAAGAAGAAGAAGAAGAATAATAATAAGAATTCCTTCAGGAACAATAGGGACCTCGCAGCGGTCGCTGCTCGGGCCCTAATAATAATAATTCGAACGAAAAACAATAGGGACCTCGCAGCGGTCGCTGCTCGGGCCCTAACTAGAGCTGCGAGCAGCTATAAAGGGCCCTCGCAGCCCGGGCCACGTTGGGGTCCTTGCACGTTGTGGTACTTGCATGTTGGGGTACTGGCACATTGGGGTACTGGCATATTGGAAGCAAAATTTCTTTGAAAATGGCATAATAAACGTTTACATGTAGAATATTTTTTTGCCAGTGTGTGTGTCAAGCTCAACGGGTTTTGGTGATTGTTAAGACCTGCAAAAATCAGCGTCCTTTTTTATTTTTAGGCAATGAGTTGCCCTGATTGGTATTTTTTTGTAAAAGTGTATATACACATCATCGCTCGTTGTACTCATTGCACAATGTTACTTTTATTGTCCAAAGGGGCAATCAAAAATGAATAAAACAAAATGGAAACGTACATACGTTTGGATCGGTGTCAAGCCAGTGAACAATTTGAGTGGTGGAAACTAAAAGAATATTCATAAATGACTTAGTTATCACACTTAGAATGAGTGTAAATTTTTTTTGTACAAAATACCGTATGTGGGGTATTTTTATTTTTTTTTATATAAGCCTCAAGGGCTAGGTGGCGCTGTATTTATAACTGAATGTTGTCATAGAGATACCTTCAGGCCTTGATTATAAGCATACATGTCAAGTGTGGGATTTTTTTTGGAGCATGTACCGTGGAGTTATTAAGCATATCCTTCATTCACGATATTGCTTTTAATGTCCATAGAGGCTATCAAAAATAAATAAAAATATATATATGTTTGGATAAGTCTGATGCCAGTGAACATTTTGAGTGGTGGAAACTAAAAGAATATTCATAAATGACTTCGTTATCACACTTAGAATGAGTTTACATTTTTTGTACAAAATACCGTATGTGGGGTATTTTTTTTTCATGCCTCAAGGGCTAGGTGGCGCTGCATATATAACTGAATGTTGTCATAGAGATAACTTCAGGCCTTGACGATAAACATACATGTCAAGTTTGGGATTTTTTGGAGCATGTACCGGGGAGTTATCAAGCATATCCTTTTTCATTGCGAAACACAAATTTTGATGCCCCGCCCTCATCATATAGTATTTCGAAAAGTCAAAATTTTTCCCCCTGTCGTTGGCTCAGGTCTTGACATGGTCCAGGCCAAGTCTTAACTCAGTCGGATGAAACGTGTAGGAGAAGTGGGCAAAAGTCTGCCCCCTGTGAATGTGCAAAAATCGTCAAAAATGGGACATTCAAAAATTCGTAGCTCACTTCCTGTTCATTTTAGCATATGGGTACAAGAGACTTTTTTGTAGGTCTTGGGCTCCCTCATACACCTAAAAATATTCGTCATTCTTGCTTAAACGTACAACCGGGGCTGCTTCGTTAAAAATTTCGAGGGGGCGCTATTGAGTCATTTTTGTAAAAATAGCACAATCAACAATAAAATATTGCTCATTTTACCAGACCAGATGTGTGTGCCAAGTTTCAGGAGTTTCTGTGCATGTTTAGACCCTCAAAACTGGCGTTGTTTTCTTGGCGAACAGCGCTTAGCCACGCCCACAGCAATTCGCGAAAACTCACAAACTTCGTGTTGTGACATCATGAAGGCCGAAACCCTCATCTGAGCAAATATGAGGTAGGTCCAGTTAACGTGTTTGGAGAAAAACGTAGAAGAAAATTCGTAAGAAAAAAAATTGCCACTAGGTGGCGCTATCAGTTAGATGAAATGTAAGTTAGTAGATGTCTTTAGAGCTGGACTCTCATCAAATGTGTGAAATTTTGAGAAGATAGGATCATCTCGGTCAAGTTAATGCAGCTTTTATTGTCACGAAAAATCTTCAGACTTTGCGTCACCGTAGCGGCCACGCCCTTTGGCGAAAAGTTACAATATTCGGTGTGGGGCATCATCAACATCTTAAGGCTTTTCTGACCAATTTTGAACTGGATCCCTTCAACGAGCTCAGCACAGTAGCTAAAAACGTAAAGTATGACATTTATTGTAACCACTAGGTGGCGCTCTATGTATAACTGAATTTTATCATATAGATGTTTTCAGGCCGTGACTATTACATTGCCTGAGAAGTTTGAGATTTTTTGGAGCTTGAACATGGGAGTTATTAAGCATTTGCTCTTTCTGGACAAATGAAATTTTAAAGGCAATATTTGATGCCCCACCCCCATCATATAGTATTTCGAAAAGGCAAGACTTTTTGCCCAGTTGTTCTCTCAGGTCTTGAGATGGTAAATGCCAAGTTTGAAGTCAATTGGATGAAAAATGTTTGCAAAGGGGGAAAAAGCATGACCACAGTGAATGTGCCAAAATAGGCCAAAATTGGACATAAAAAAATTCATAGCTCATTTCCTGTACATTCTAGCTACATGGTCCCAATAGACTTTTTTGTGCGTCTCGGGGTGCTACACGTGCCTGCCAATTTTTGTTGCTCTAGCTCAAACGTGCCGGGCTTGGTTTTTATTTTTCTATGCTAGGGGGCGCTATAGAGTCGCGTTGTTATGACGACTTCATAATATAAAATTTTTCGCCGGGCCTGAGGAGTGTGCAAAGTTTGGTGAGTTTTCGTGAATGTTTAGGTACCCAAAATCGTGATCGTTTGCGGAGAATAAAGAATAATAATAATAACTAGAGCTGCGAGCAGCTATAAAGGGCCCTCGCAGCCCGGGCCACGTTGGGGTCCTTGCACGTTGGGGTACTTGCACGTTGGGGTACTGGCACGTTGGGGTACTGGCATATTGGAAGCAAAATTTCTTTGAAAATGGCATAATAAACGTTTACATGTAGAATATTTTTTTTGCCAGTGTCTGTCAAGCTCAACGGATTTTGGTGATTGTTAAGACCTGCAAAAATCAGCGTCCTTATTTATTTTTAGGCAATGAGTTGCCCTGATTGGTATTTTTTTGTAAAAGTGTATATACACATCATCGCTCGTTGTACTCATTGCACAATGTTTTATTGTCCAAAGGGGCAATCAAAAATGAATAAAACAAAATGGAAACGTACATACGTTTGGATCGGTGTGAAGCCAGTGAACAATTTGAGTGGTGGAAACTAAAAGAATATTCATAAATGACTTAGTTATCACACTTATAATGAGTGTACATTTTTTGTACAAAATACCGTATGTGGGGTATTTTTTTAATTTTTTTTATATAAGCCTCAACGGCTAGGTGGCGCTGTATTTATAACTGAATGTTGTCATAGAGATACCTTCAGGCCTTGATTATAAGCATACATGTCAAGTGTGGGATTTTTTTTGGAGCATGTACCGTGGAGTTATTAAGCATATCCTTCATTCACGATATTGCTTTTAATGTCCATAGAGGCTATCAAAAATAAATAAAAAAATATATATGTTTGGATAAGTCTGATGCCAGTGAACATTTTGAGTGGTGGAAACTAAAAGAATATTCATAAATGACTTCGTTATCACACTTAGAATGAGTTTACATTTTTTGTACAAAATACCGTATGTGGGGTATTTTTTTTTCATGCCTCAAGGGCTAGGTGGCGCTGCATATATAACTGAATGTTGTCATAGAGATAACTTCAGGCCTTGACGATAAACATACATGTCAAGTTTGGGATTTTTTGGAGCATGTACCGGGGAGTTATCAAGCATATCCTTTTTCATTGCGAAACACAAATTTTGATGCCCCGCCCTCATCATATAGTATTTCGAAAAGTCAAAATTTTTCCCCCTGTCGTTGGCTCAGGTCTTGACATGGTCCAGGCCAAGTCTTAACTCAGTCGGATGAAACGTGTAGGAGAGGTGGGCAAAAGTCTGCCCCCTGTGAATGTGCAAAAATCGTCAAAAATGGGACATTCAAAAATTCGTAGCTCACTTCCTGTTCATTTTAGCATATGGGTACAAGAGACTTTTTTGTAGGTCTTGGGCTCCCTCATACACCTGAAAATATTCGTCGTTCTTGCTTAAACGTACAACCGGGGCTGCTTCGTTAAAAATTTCGAGGGGGCGCTATTGAGTCATTTTTGTAAAAATAGCACAATCAACAATAAAATATTGCTCATTTTACCAGGCCAGATGTGTGTGCCAAGTTTCAGGAGTTTCTGTGCATGTTTAGACCCTCAAAACTGGCGTTGTTTTCTTGGCGAACAGCGCTTAGCCACGCCCACAGCAATTCGCGAAAACTCACAAACTTCGTGTTGTGACATCATGAAGGCCGAAACCCTCATCTGAGCAAATATGAGGTAGGTCCAGTTAACGTGTTTGGAGAAAAACGTAGAAGAAAATTCGTAAGAAAAAAAATTGCCACTAGGTGGCGCTATCAGTTAGATGAAATGTAAGTTAGTAGATGTCTTTAGAGCTGGACTCTCATCAAGTGTGTGAAATTTTGAGAAGATAGGATCATCTCGGTCAAGTTAATGCAGCTTTTATTGTCACGAAAAATCTTCAGACTTTGCGTCACCGTAGCGGCCACGCCCTTTGGCGAAAAGTTACAATATTCAGTGTGGGGCATCATCAACATCTTAAGGCTTTTCTGACCAATTTTCAACTGGATCCCTTCAACGAGCTCAGCACAGTAGCTAAAAACGTAAAGTATGACATTTATTGTAACCACTAGGTGGCGCTATATGTATAACTGAATTTTGTCATATAGATGTTTTCAGGCCGTGACTATTACGTTGCCTGAGAAGTTTGAGATTTTTTGGAGCTTGTACATGGGAGTTATTCAGCATTTGCTCTTTCTGGACAAATGAAATTTTAAAGGCAATATTTGATGCCCCGCCCCCGTCATATAGTATTTCGAAAAGGCAAGACTTTTTGCCCAGCTGTTCTCTTAGGTCTTGAGATGATAAATACCAAGTTTGAAGTCAATGGGATGAAAAATGTTTGCATAGGGGGAAAAAGCATGACCACAGTGAATGTGCCAAAATAGGCCAAAATTGGACATTAAAAAATTCATAGCTCACTTCCTGTACATTTTAGCTACATGGTCCCAATAGACTTTTTTGTGCGTCTCGGGGTGCTACACGTGCCTGCCAATTTACGTTGCTCTAGCTCAAACGTGCCGGGCTTGGTTTTTATTTTTCTATGCTAGGGGGCGCTATAGAGTCGCGTTGTTATAACGACTTCATAATATCAAATTTTTCGCCGGACCTGAGGAGTGTGCAAAGTTCGGTGAGTTTTCGTGAATATTTAGGTACCCAAAATCGCGATTGTTTGCGGAGAATAAAGAAGAAGAATAATAATAATAATAATAATAATAATAATAATAATAATTTTTACAAAAACAATAGGGACCTCGCAGCGGTCGCTGCTCGGGCCCTAACTAGAGCTGCGAGCAGCTATAAAGGGCCCTCGCAGCCCGGGCCACGTTGGGGTCCTTGCACGTTGGGGTACTTGCACGTTGGGGTACTGGCACGTTGGGGTACTGGCATATTGGAAGCAAAATTTCTTTGAAAATGGCATAATAAACGTTTACATGTAGAATATTTTTTTTTCCAGTGTCTGTCAAGCTCAACGGATTTTGGTGATTGTTAAGACCTGCAAAAATCAGCGTCCTTATTTATTTTTAGGCAATGAGTTGCCCTGATTGGTATTTTTTTGTAAAAGTGTATATACACATCATCGCTCGTTGTAATCATTGCACAATGTTTACTTTTATTGTCCAAAGGGGCAATCAAAAATGAATAAAACAAAATGGAAACGTACATACGTTTGGATCGGTGTGAAGCCAGTGAACAATTTGAGTGGTGGAAACTAAAAGAATATTCATAAATGACTTAGTTATCACACTTAGAATGAGTGTACATTTTTTGTACAAAATACCGTATGTGGGGTATTTTTTTAATTTTTTTTATATAAGCCTCAACGGCTAGGTGGCGCTGTATTTAACTGAATGTTGTCATAGAGATACCTTCAGGCCTTGATTATAAGCATACATGTCAAGTGTGGGATTTTTTGGAGCATGTATCGGGGAGTTATTAAGCATATCCTTTTTCAGTGCGAAACACAAATTTTGATGCCCCGCCCTCATCATATAGTATTTCCAAAAGTCAAGATTTTTCCGTCTGTTGTTGGCTCAGGTCTTGGCATGGTCCAGGTCAAGTCATAAGTCAGTCGGATAAAACGTGTAGGAGAAGTGGGCAAAAGTATGCCCTCTGAAAATGTGCAAAAATCGTAAAAAATGGGACATTCAAAAATTCGTAGCTCACTTCCTGTTCATTTTAGCATATGGGTCCAAGAGACTTTTTTGTAGGTCTTTGGCTCCCTCATACACCTAAAAATTTTCGTAGATCTTGCTTAAACGTACAATCGGGGCTGCTTCGTTAAAAATTTCTAGGGGGCGCTATTGAGTCATTTTTGTAAAAATAGCACAATCAACAATAAAATAGTGTTCATTTTACCAGGCCAGATGTGTGTGCCAAGTTTCATGAGTTTCTGCGCATGTTTAGACCCTCAAAACTGGCGTTGTTTTCTTGGCGAACAGTGCTTAGCCACGCCCACAGCGATTCGCGAAAACTCACAAACTTCGTGTTGTGACATCATGAAGGCTGAAACCCTCATCTGAGCAAATATGAGGTTGGTCCAGTTAACGTGTTTGGAGAAAAAATGTACAAGAAAATTCGTAAGAAAAAAAATTGCCACTAGGTGGCGCTATCAGTAAGATGAAATATAAGTTCGTAGATGTCTTTAGGGCTGGACTCTCATCAAATGTGTGAGATTTTGAGAAGATAGGATCATCTCGGTCAAGTTCATGCAGCTTTTATTGTCACGAAAAATCTTCAGACTTTGCGGCACCGTAGCGGCCACGCCCTTTGGCGAAAAGTTACAATATTCGGTGTGGGGCATGATCAACATCTTAAGGCTTTTCTGACCAACTTTCAACTGGATCCCTTCAACGAGCTCAGCGCAGTAGCTAAAAACGTAAAGTATGACATTTATTATCACCACTAGGTGGCGCTATATGTATAACTGAATTTTATCATATAGATGTTTTCAGGCCGTGACTATTACGTTGCCTGAGAAGTTTGAGATTTTTTGGAGCTTGAACATGGGAGTTATTAAGCATTTGCTCTTTCTGGACAAATGAAATTTTAAAGACAATATTTGATGCCCCGCCCCCATCATATAGTATTTCGAAAAGGCAAGACTTTTTGCCCAGTTTTTCTCTCAGGTCTTGAGATGATAAATGCCAAGTTTGATGTGAATTGGATGAAAAATGTTTGCAGAGGGGGAAAAAGCATGACCACAGTGAATGTGCCAAAATAGGCCAAAATTGGACATAAAAAAATTCATAGCTCATTTCCTGTACATTTTAGCTACATGGTCCCAATAGACTTTTTTGTGCGTCTCGGGGTGCTACACGTGCCTGCCAATTTTCGTTGCTCTAGCTCAAACGTGCCAGGCTTGGTTTTTATTTTTCTACGCTAGGGGGCGCTATAGAGTCGCGTTGTTATGACGACTTCATAATATACCATTTTTCGCCGGGCCTGAGGAGTGTGCAAAGTTTGGTGAGTTTTCGTGAATGTTTAGGTACTCAAAAATGCGATCGTTTACGGAGAAGAAGAAGAAGAAGAATAATAATAACTAGAGCTGCGAGCAGCTATAAAGGGCCCTCGCAACCCGGGCCACGTTGGGGTATATGCAAGTCGGGGGACTTGCACGTTGGGGTACTGTTAAATAGATAAGGACCATGGAAAATAGAAATGCATTTGCCTTGCCTTGTGTGTAAAAAGGTGCAGTAAAAGGCCAAAAATGATGCACAATTCCCAAAATAAATTCAAAAGTGTGGACTTTCTGATGTGTGTGCAAAGTTTCATGAAAAGTCGCTCGTTTGATATTCAAAACCAGCATCTGTTCATTTGAAAACATTGCATGGCACAGAGATGGTGTGTGATCAAATAAAAAGCTTTTTGATGACTCTTAATGTGGTGTCGCTGTGCAACACATATGTATTCATGACATAGTGAAGTATTGTGACAGTTTTGTAGGGTCCAGCAAACAGTAAATGTGTGACAGTTATTCAAGAAAAAATGTAGCTTTGAAGCAGGCTAACCAATGACATCATCTAAAGGGGAAAAAAGCACATGAGCAAGCATAGGTATAAGTAGAGGAGAAAAAGAGACGAAAGAAGTGCGAGAGATGGAACAGGAGAGGAATGCAGCTGTTTATGTATAGCTGTTGTAACAGGACAGATTAAATAACACTTTAACCTGGGGTTAACAGCGCCCTAGGACAGATAAACTCTTTAGTGTAAAAGTTTTCTGGGACAGATGAATCCCTTGGGGTCAAAGAGTTTGGGTTAGCACATAGTCTGTCTTAGGATAATGTAACCTCCATGGATGAATTAGTCCTAGGACGCTTTGACCTGCGGGCTAAAACTTCAGGGGGGTTAACCTGTCCTGTTATATTGTGATCATCGTCTTCGTGCATGTCCTCAGTGGCTTCTTCTGTCTGTGTGGCAGCATTTGATACATCTGTAGAACAAAAAAGAATGAAGAATCATGTTAGATCTGTGAAGTTTGGTTGTCTTAGGTGTAGTTTACAGAACAGTCGTGTGCATATTTTTAGCATGGTAGTGTCTTAATACAAATGCATATTATGTAATGCACTGTATATGGATATTACAGACGTAATATTTGACGGTGATCTTATATTCATAGTTTTTGCCCGTTAATAAATAATATAGCTAGTAAGTAATAAGACACGCAAAAATGGTATAGTTGAATCATCTGGGTCAAAAAGCAATGTTTTAGGATTGTGTGATGAAATGATGAATAAAAGTAAGGATACGACAGGTACATAAATGGTTATGTAAGTGTAACGTGTTGGTGCAAAACGTTGTGGTCGTGTTGCATGTTACTCAATGGCTGTGTGTGTCAAAACGAGTTTATTTGAAAGAATATACAAATATATACACACGGACATATATATTTATACAGTATAACAGTACCGCATGTATTGGTTTTAAGGAAAGAGTTGAAAAGCAGTGTTCAGAAAAAAGCATAAGACGCACAAAGTACCATTTCACTACATGTAATAAGTTGTCAAGTAGACATGTGAATTAAGTGGTTAAGATAGTGGCTACTGTGCAAGTAAGCTTCAATTGTCTCTAAAAGGTTAGCATATGTGTTCTACATGATATCAATGGCTAGACGTGCTCGTGGAGAAACATTACAAACAGAAAAACACACTAAAGGTGCCTTTAACAAACCTGTTAATAAATGAGAACTTAATACATATATGTATGGCATACTGTATATGATTGAGAAAGTTGTCCTGTTTAGTTTATGTATTGTATACTTACGGAAAAAAGTTGGCAATCTTTGCGTATGGAGATGATTAGAGGGTCTTTATCAAAAGAGAATTTGCTTGGTGATTTGTTCATGTTCTGTAGAAAAGCAAAGGAGTAGAAATAAATACAGTATCATACTTCATAAACATACAAGAAATTTGTAGCTGTATTAACCATTGTTGGTATTTGAAGTGATAATTTAGGAATAGAAGTGTAGTGATTGCAGAATTTATAGAGTGCTTACCTTGTATGACTTTGTAGATGGAAATGTCTTTTGTTGAAAGAGCTCTTTGTTGTCTACTATATATGCAAGGACAAGCATAAGTAGGTGTGGTTATGAAGTACTTGACCATTGAAATAAAGCAGTGGTATCAAATGTATGGACCGTGGTTTGGCTCAGGCCTGCAAAGGGGTTTAATGTGGCACAAGAGATAATCTTGTAAGGTACAAAAAATAATAATAATATAATAGGTATGCCTCTGAGTTTTCACAAATCTAGGTCAAGTCAAGTCATCTTTAGTTATTTCGCGCTTGAATCATCCAATCGGAAATGCTCCATAAAAAATGTATAGAGGGTGCGATTTATTGCAAATTGCACAAGAAATCTCTAAAAATTCATGTTAATGACAAGTCTGATGTGTGTGCAAAGTTTTACGAGTTTTCACACATGTATAGATAAAAAAAAACAAAGCAGCACTTTACTTGGCAACCAATGCATCGCTATAGCAGCAGCGTGCGACAAAATAAAAAACTTTCGATAAATTTGCATCTTAAACATCTTAAGATGAAACACACCAAGTTTGAACACGGTCGGATGAATTTTGTAGGAGGAGTTAAAATATGACCCCTATAAAAGGCCACAAAAAAAGGCTACAAATCCCATCATAAATCAAAATGGCGGACTTCCTGTTTGGTTTAGCACATGGTTCCAAGAGACTTTTTTGTACATCGTGGGCTCTTATGTATGCCTCTAAATTATCATAGCGCTAGGTGAAACGTACAACCGGGAATGCTTCGTTAAAGAGGAGTTTTTTAGCTCAAAATGTGATGCCCGGCCCCTACGGGACTTCCTGTTGGGTTTAGCACATGGCACCAAGAGACTTTTTTGTACATCGTGGGCTGTTACATTTGTCTCCAAATTTTCGTAGCTCTAGCTGCTTCGTACAACTGGGAATGCTTCATTAAGAAGTAATTTTTTCCTTTGCAAACTGTGCATGCCACGGCAACAGCGTGCGACAAAATAAAAAGCTTTCAATAACTTTTCATCTTCAACATCTTAAGATGAATCACACCAAGTTTGGAGATGATCGGATAAACTCTGTAGGAGGAGTTCGTTAAAATAAGACCCCTATGAAATGGCCCAAAAAATGGCAACACGTTCCAAAGTAAATCAAAATGGCGGACTTCCTGTTCGGTTTAGCATATGGTTCAAAAAGAGTTTTTTGTACCTTGAGGGCTGTTACATATGTCTTCAAATATTGGTAACTCTAGGTGAAATGTACAGCCGGGAATGCTTCATTAAGTTAGAATTTTGAAACACAAAATTTGATGCCTCGCCTCTGGCGGACTTCCTGTTAGGTTTAGCATATGGCACCAACAGGCTTTTTTGTAGATCATAGTCTGTTACATATGTGTACCAATTTTCGTAGCTCTAGATTAAACGTACCACCGGCAATGCTTCGTTAAGTAAGAATTTTGAAACTGTAAATTTGATGCCCCGCCACCGTCATATAGTATGTCAAAAACTTTAGATTTTTTACCATGATGTTGTCCCAGGTGTTGAGATGGTACATCCCAAGTTTGAAGTCAATCGGGTTAACCGTGTAGGAGAAGCGGGCAAAAGTATGACCCCTGTAAATGTGCAAAAATGGGCCAAAATTGGACATTCAAATACTCATACCTCAATTCCTGTCTATTTTAGGGTACACATATCAAAGAGGTTTTTGTTCATCTGGATGTGCTACGGGTGCCACACAATTTTCGTAGCCATAGGACAATCGTAGCGGGACAGGGATCCGTTAAACCTATGTAGGTGGCGCTACAGAGCCATTTTTCTGTTATCATGTATGGCGACTTTAAAATATCAAATTTTTCGCCAGACCCGATCTGCGTGTAAAGTTTGGTGAGTTTTCGTTCATGTTTAGTGCCTCAAAAATGTGGTTGTTTGCGGAAAAGAATAATAACAAAGAAAAAGAAGAAGAAGAAGAAGAAGAAGAATAATAATAAGAATTCCTTCAGGAACAATAGGGACCTCGCAGCGGTCGCTGCTCGGGCCCTAATAATTCGAACGAAAAACAATAGGGACCTCGCAGCGGTCGCTGCTCGGGCCCTAACTAGAGCTGCGAGCAGCTATAAAGGGCCCTCGCAGCCCGGGCCACGTTGGGGTCCTTGCACGTTGTGGTACTTGCATGTTGGGGTACTGGCACATTGGGGTACTGGCATATTGGAAGCAAAATTTCTTTGAAAATGGCATAATAAACGTTTACATGTAGAATATTTTTTTGCCAGTGTGTGTGTCAAGCTCAACGGGTTTTGGTGATTGTTAAGACCTGCAAAAATCAGCGTCCTTTTTTATTTTTAGGCAATGAGTTGCCCTGATTGGTATTTTTTTGTAAAAGTGTATATACACATCATCGCTCGTTGTACTCATTGCACAATGTTACTTTTATTGTCCAAAGGGGCAATCAAAAATGAATAAAACAAAATGGAAACGTACATACGTTTGGATCGGTGTCAAGCCAGTGAACAATTTGAGTGGTGGAAACTAAAAGAATATTCATAAATGACTTAGTTATCACACTTAGAATGAGTGTAAATTTTTTTTGTACAAAATACCGTATGTGGGGTATTTTTATTTTTTTTTATATAAGCCTCAAGGGCTAGGTGGCGCTGTATTTATAACTGAATGTTGTCATAGAGATACCTTCAGGCCTTGATTATAAGCATACATGTCAAGTGTGGGATTTTTTTTGGAGCATGTACCGTGGAGTTATTAAGCATATCCTTCATTCACGATATTGCTTTTAATGTCCATAGAGGCTATCAAAAATAAATAAAAATATATATATGTTTGGATAAGTCTGATGCCAGTGAACATTTTGAGTGGTGGAAACTAAAAGAATATTCATAAATGACTTCGTTATCACACTTAGAATGAGTTTACATTTTTTGTACAAAATACCGTATGTGGGGTATTTTTTTTTCATGCCTCAAGGGCTAGGTGGCGCTGCATATATAACTGAATGTTGTCATAGAGATAACTTCAGGCCTTGACGATAAACATACATGTCAAGTTTGGGATTTTTTGGAGCATGTACCGTGGAGTTATTAAGCATATCCTTCATTCACGATATTGCTTTTAATGTCCATAGAGGCTATCAAAAATAAATAAAAATATATATATGTTTGGATAAGTCTGATGCCAGTGAACATTTTGAGTGGTGGAAACTAAAAGAATATTCATAAATGACTTCGTTATCACACTTAGAATGAGTTTACATTTTTTGTACAAAATACCGTATGTGGGGTATTTTTTTTTCATGCCTCAAGGGCTAGGTGGCGCTGCATATATAACTGAATGTTGTCATAGAGATAACTTCAGGCCTTGACGATAAACATACATGTCAAGTTTGGGATTTTTTGGAGCATGTACCGGGGAGTTATCAAGCATATCCTTTTTCATTGCGAAACACAAATTTTGATGCCCCGCCCTCATCATATAGTATTTCGAAAAGTCAAAATTTTTCCCCCTGTCGTTGGCTCAGGTCTTGACATGGTCCAGGCCAAGTCTTAACTCAGTCGGATGAAACGTGTAGGAGAAGTGGGCAAAAGTCTGCCCCCTGTGAATGTGCAAAAATCGTCAAAAATGGGACATTCAAAAATTCGTAGCTCACTTCCTGTTCATTTTAGCATATGGGTACAAGAGACTTTTTTGTAGGTCTTGGGCTCCCTCATACACCTAAAAATATTCGTCATTCTTGCTTAAACGTACAACCGGGGCTGCTTCGTTAAAAATTTCGAGGGGGCGCTATTGAGTCATTTTTGTAAAAATAGCACAATCAACAATAAAATATTGCTCATTTTACCAGACCAGATGTGTGTGCCAAGTTTCAGGAGTTTCTGTGCATGTTTAGACCCTCAAAACTGGCGTTGTTTTCTTGGCGAACAGCGCTTAGCCACGCCCACAGCAATTCGCGAAAACTCACAAACTTCGTGTTGTGACATCATGAAGGCCGAAACCCTCATCTGAGCAAATATGAGGTAGGTCCAGTTAACGTGTTTGGAGAAAAACGTAGAAGAAAATTCGTAAGAAAAAAAATTGCCACTAGGTGGCGCTATCAGTTAGATGAAATGTAAGTTAGTAGATGTCTTTAGAGCTGGACTCTCATCAAATGTGTGAAATTTTGAGAAGATAGGATCATCTCGGTCAAGTTAATGCAGCTTTTATTGTCACGAAAAATCTTCAGACTTTGCGTCACCGTAGCGGCCACGCCCTTTGGCGAAAAGTTACAATATTCGGTGTGGGGCATCATCAACATCTTAAGGCTTTTCTGACCAATTTTGAACTGGATCCCTTCAACGAGCTCAGCACAGTAGCTAAAAACGTAAAGTATGACATTTATTGTAACCACTAGGTGGCGCTCTATGTATAACTGAATTTTATCATATAGATGTTTTCAGGCCGTGACTATTACATTGCCTGAGAAGTTTGAGATTTTTTGGAGCTTGAACATGGGAGTTATTAAGCATTTGCTCTTTCTGGACAAATGAAATTTTAAAGGCAATATTTGATGCCCCACCCCCATCATATAGTATTTCGAAAAGGCAAGACTTTTTGCCCAGTTGTTCTCTCAGGTCTTGAGATGGTAAATGCCAAGTTTGAAGTCAATTGGATGAAAAATGTTTGCAAAGGGGGAAAAAGCATGACCACAGTGAATGTGCCAAAATAGGCCAAAATTGGACATAAAAAAATTCATAGCTCATTTCCTGTACATTCTAGCTACATGGTCCCAATAGACTTTTTTGTGCGTCTCGGGGTGCTACACGTGCCTGCCAATTTTTGTTGCTCTAGCTCAAACGTGCCGGGCTTGGTTTTTATTTTTCTATGCTAGGGGGCGCTATAGAGTCGCGTTGTTATGACGACTTCATAATATAAAATTTTTCGCCGGGCCTGAGGAGTGTGCAAAGTTTGGTGAGTTTTCGTGAATGTTTAGGTACCCAAAATCGTGATCGTTTGCGGAGAATAAAGAATAATAATAATAACTAGAGCTGCGAGCAGCTATAAAGGGCCCTCGCAGCCCGGGCCACGTTGGGGTACTTGCACGTTGGGGTACTTGCACGTTGGGGTACTGGCACGTTGGGGTACTGGCATATTGGAAGCAAAATTTCTTTGAAAATGGCATAATAAACGTTTACATGTAGAATATTTTTTTTTCCAGTGTCTGTCAAGCTCAACGGATTTTGGTGATTGTTAAGACCTGCAAAAATCAGCGTCCTTATTTATTTTTAGGCAATGAGTTGCCCTGATTGGTATTTTTATGTAAAAGTGTATATACACATCATCGCTCGTTGTAATCATTGCACAATGTTTACTTTTATTGTCCAAAGGGGCAATCAAAAATGAATAAAACAAAATGGAAACGTACATACGTTTGGATCGGTGTGAAGCCAGTGAACAATTTGAGTGGTGGAAACTAAAAGAATATTCATAAATGACTTAGTTATCACACTTAGAATGAGTGTACATTTTTTGTACAAAATACCGTATGTGGGGTATTTTTTTTAATTTTTTTTATATAAGCCTCAACGGCTAGGTGGCGCTGTATTTAACTGAATGTTGTCATAGAGATACCTTCAGGCCTTGATTATAAGCATACATGTCAAGTGTGGGATTTTTTGGAGCATGTATCGGGGAGTTATTAAGCATATCCTTTTTCAGTGCGAAACACAAATTTTGATGCCCCGCCCTCATCATATAGTATTTCCAAAAGTCAAGATTTTTCCGTCTGTTGTTGGCTCAGGTCTTGGCATGGTCCAGGTCAAGTCATAAGTCAGTCGGATAAAACGTGTAGGAGAAGTGGGCAAAAGTATGCCCTCTGAAAATGTGCAAAAATCGTAAAAAATGGGACATTCAAAAATTCGTAGCTCACTTCCTGTTCATTTTAGCATATGGGTCCAAGAGACTTTTTTGTAGGTCTTTGGCTCCCTCATACACGTAAAAATCTTCGTAGATCTTGCTTAAACGTACAATCGGGGCTGCTTCGTTAAAAATTTCTAGGGGGCGCTATTGAGTCATTTTTGTAAAAATAGCACAATCAACAACAAAATATTGTTCATTTTACCAGGCCAGATGTGTGTGCCAAGTTTCATGAGTTTCTGCGCATGTTTAGACCCTCAAAACTGGCGTTGTTTTCTTGGCGAACAGTGCTTAGCCACGCCCACAGCGATTCGCGAAAACTCACAAACTTCGTGTTGTGACATCATGAAGGCCGAAACCCTCATCTGAGCAAATATGAGGTTGGTCCAGTTAACGTGTTTGGAGAAAAACGTAGAAGAAAATTCGTAAGAAAAAAAATTGCCACTAGGTGGCGCTATCAGTAAGTTGAAATATAAGTTCATAGATGTCTTTTGGGCTGGACTCTCATCAAATGTGTGAAATTTTGAGAAGATAGGATCATCTCGGTCAAGTTAATGCAGCTTTTATTTTCACGAAAAATCTTCAGATTTTGCGTCACCGTAGCGGCCACGCCCTTTGGCGAAAAGTTACAATATTCGGTGTGGGGCATGATCAACATCTTTAGGCTTTTCTGACCAACTTTCAAATGGATCCCTTCAACAAGCTCAGCACAGTAGCTAAAAACGTAAAGTATGACATTTATTGTAACCACTAGGTGGCGCTATATGTATAACTGAATTTTATCATATAGATGTTTTCAGGCCGTGACTATTACGTTGCCTGAGAAGTTTGAGATTTTTTGGAGCTTGAACATGGGAGTTATTAAGCATTTGCTCTTTCTGGACAAATGAAATTTTAAAGGCAATATTTGATGCCCCGCCCCCGTCATATAGTATTTCAAAAAGGCAAGATGTTTTGCCCAGTTGTTCTCTCAGGTCTTGAGATGATAAATGCCAAGTTTGAAGTCAATTGGATGAAAAATGTTTGCAAAGGGGGAAAAAGCATGACCACAGTGAATGTGCCAAAATAGGCCAAAATTGGACATTAAAAAATTCATAGCTCACTTCCTGTACATTTTAACTACATGGTCCCAATAGACTTTTTTGTGCGTCTCGGGGTGCTACACGTGCCTGCCAATTTTTGTGGCTCTAGCTCAAACGTGCCGGGCTTGGTTTTTATTTTTCTACGCTAGGGGGCGCTATCGAGTCGCATTGTTATGACGACTTAATAATATCAAATTTTTCGCCGGGCCTGAGGAGTGTACAAAGTTCGGTGAGTTTTCGTGAATGTTTAGGTACCCAAAATCGCGATCGTTTGCGGAGAATAAAGAATAATAATAATAATAATAATAATAATAATAATAATAATAATAATAATAATAATAATAATAATAATAATAATTTTTACAAAAACAATAGGGACCTCGCAGCGGTCGCTGCTCGGGCCCTAATAATAACTAGAGCTGCGAGCAGCTATAAAGGGCCCTCGCAACCTGGGCCACGTTGGGGTACTTGCACGTCGGGGTACTGGCACGTTGGGGTACTGTCAAATCGGACAAGGACCATCTAAAATGTTTTTGACAAGCTTTGTGAGTGCAAAAGGCCAAAGATGGTGTGCAATTCCCAAAATAAATTTAAAATGGCGGACTTCCTTTTAGGTTTAGCATACGGCTACAGAATACTTTTTGTAGGTCTTAAGCTAATAGGTATGCCTCCCAGTTTTCACAAATCTAGGTCAAGTCATCTTTAGTTGTGTATCGCTTGAATCATACAATTGGAAATGCTCCATAAAAATGCATAGAGGGCGCTATTGAGCACAACGTTGGGTTACTTGCACGTCAGGGTACTGGCACGTTGGGGTACTGTTACATGGAACAAGGACCATTTAAAATGTTAGTTTTTTCCATGCCTTGTCTGTGCAAAGTTTAATGAAAGAGGCCAAAAATGATGTATAATTCCCAAAATAAAATCAAAATAGCGGACTTCCTCTTTGGTTTGGCAAATGGCTACATAATACTTTTTTGTAGGTATTAGGCTGATAGGGGTCTGTCCTAATTTTCACAAATCTAGCAGAATCATCCAATCGGAAATACTTCATAAAAATGTCTAGAGGGCGCTATTTATTGCAAATTGCACAATAAATCTCTAAAAATTCATGTTCATGACAAGTCTGATGTGTTTGCAAAGTTTCATGAGTTTTCACACATGTATAGATAAAAAAACAAAGCAGCACTTCACTTGGCAAACTGCATCGCTATAGCAGCAGCGTGCGACAAAATAAAAAACTTTCGATAACTTTGCATCTTAAACATCTTAAGATGAAAAACACCAAGTTTGAAGACGGTCGGATGAACTTTGTACGAGGAGTTCGTTAAAATATGACAACTGAAAAAGGCCACAAAAAATGGCAACAAATCCCATCGTAAATCAAAATGGCAGACTTCCTGTTTGGTTTAGCACATGGTTCCAAGAGACTTTTTTGTACATCGTGGGCTCTTATGTATGCCTGCAAATTATCATCGCGCTAGGTGGAACGTACAACCGGGAATGCTTCGTTAAAGAGGAGTTTTCTAGCTCAAAATGTGATGCCCGGCCCCTGGGGGACTTCCTGTTGGGTTTAGCACATGGCACCAAGAGACTTTTTTGTACATTGTGGGCTGTTACATATGTCTACAAATTTTTGTAGCTCTAGCTACTTCGTACAACTGGGAATGCTTCATTAAGAGGGATTTTTTTCCTTTGCAAAAAGTGCATGCCACGACAACAGCGTGCGACGAAATAAAGAGCTTTCAATAACTTTTCATCCTCAACATCTTAAGATGAGTCACACCAAGTTTGAAGATGATCGGATAAACTCTGTAGGAGTTCGTTAAAATATGACCCCTATGAAATGGCCCAAAAAATGGCAACACATTCCAAAGTAAATAAAAATGGCGGACATCCTGTTAGGTTTAGCATATGGTTCAAAAAGAGTTTTTTGTACCTCGAGGGCTGTTATATACCTCTACAAATTTTGGTAACTCTAGGTGAAACGTACAGCCGGGTATGCTTTGTTAAAGAGGAGTTTTTTAGCTCAAAATGTGATGCCCGGCCCCTGGGGGACTTCCTGTTGGGTTTAGCACAGGGCACCAAGAGACTTTTTTTGTACATCTTGGGCTGTTACATATGTCTACAAATTTTCGTAGCTCTAGCTGCTTCGTACAACTGGCAATGCTTCTTTAAGGATATTTTTTTTCCTTTGCAAACAGTGCATGCCATGACAACAGCGTGCGACGAAATACAAAGCTTTCAATAACTTTTCATCTTCAACATCTTAAGATGAATCACACCAAGTTTGAAGATGATCGGATAAACACTGTAGGAGGAGTTCGTTAAAATAAGACCCCAATGAAATGGCCAAAAAAATGGCAACACGTTCCAAAATAAATCAAAATGGCGGACTTCCTGTGAGGTTTAGCATAGGGTTCAAAAAGAGTTTTTTGTAGGTCATAGCCTGTTACATATGTGTACCAATTTTCGTAGCTCTAGATTAAACGTACAACCGGCAATGCTTCATGAAGTAAGAATTTTTAAACTCTAAATTTGATGCGTCGCCGACGTCATATAGTATATCAAAAACTTTAGATTTTTTACAATGATGTTGTCCCAGGTGTTGAGATGGTCCATCCCAAGTTTGAAGTTAATCGGGTTAACCGTGTAGGAGAAGCGGGCAAAAGTATGACCCCTGTAAATGTGCAAAACTGGGCCAAAATTGGACAGTCAGATGATCATACCTCACTTTCTGTCTATTTTAGGGTACACACATCAAAGAGGTTTTTGTTCATCTGGATGTGCTACGGGTGCCACACAATTTTCGTCGCCATAGGACAATCGTAGCGGGACAGGGATCCGTTTAACCTATGTAGGTGAGCTATGGAGCCATTTTTCTGTTATCATGTATGGCGACTTTAAAATATCAAATTTTTCGCCAGGCCTGATGTGCGTGTAAAGTTTGGTGAGTATTCGTTCACGTTTAGCGTCTCAAAAATGCGATTGTTTGCGGAGAATAATAATAATAATAATAATAATAATAAGAATAATAAGAAGAAGAATTCCTACAAAAACAATAGGGCCTCGCAGCGGCACCGCCGCCGCCGCTGCTCGGGCCCTAATAATAATAATTTTTACAAAAACAATAGGGACCTCGCAGCGGTCGCTGCTCGGGCCCTAATAATAATAATAATTTTTACAAAAACAATAGGGACCTCGCAGCGGTCGCTGCTCGGGCCCTAATAATAATAATAATAATTTTTACAAAAACAATAGGGACCTCGCAGCGGTCGCTGCTCGGGCCCTAACTAGAGCTGCGAGCAGCTATAAAGGGCCCTCGCAGCCCGGGCCACGTTGGGGTCCTTGCACGTTGGGGTACCTGCACGTTAGGGTACTGGCACGTTGGGGTACTGGCATATTGGAAGCAAAATTTCTTTGAAAATGGCATAATAAACGTTTACATGTAGAATATTTTTTTTGCCAGTGTGTGTCAAGCTCAACGGGTTTTGGTGATTGTTAAAACCTGCAAAAATCAGCGTCCTTATTTATTTTTAGGCAATGAGTTGCCCTGATTGGTATTTTTTGTAAAAGTGTATATATACATCATCGCTCGTTGTACTCATTGCACAATGTTACTTTTATTGTCCAAAGGGGCAATCAAAAATGAATAAAACAAAATGGAAACGTACATACGTTTGGATCGGTGTGAAGCCAGTGAACAATTTGAGTGGTGGAAACTAAAAGAATATTCATAAATGACTTAGTTATCACACTTAGAATGAGTGTACATTTTTTGTACAAAATACCGTATGTGGGGTATTTTTTTTTTTTTTTTTATATAAGCCTCAAGGGCTAGGTGGCGCTGTATTTATAACTGAATGTTGTCATAGAGATACCTTCAGGCCTTGATTATAAGCATACATGTCAAGTGTGGGATTTTTTTTGGAGCATGTACCGTGGAGTTATTAAGCATATCCTTCATTCACGATATTGCTTTTAATGTCCATAGAGGCTATCAAAAATAAATAAAAATATATATATGTTTGGATAAGTCTGATGCCAGTGAACATTTTGAGTGTTGGAAACTAAAATAATATTCATAAATGACTTCGTTATCACACTTAGAATGAGTTTACATTTTTTGTACAAAATACCGTATGTGGGGTATTTTTTTTCATGCCTCAAGGGCTAGGTGGCGCTGCATATATAACTGAATGTTGTCATAGAGATAACTTCAGGCCTTGACGATAAACATACATGTCAAGTTTGGGATTTTTTGGAGCATGTACCGGGGAGTTATCAAGCATATCCTTTTACATTGCGAAACACAAATTTTGATGCCCCGCCCTCATCATATAGTATTTCGAAAAGTCAAAATTTTTCCCCCTGTCATTGGCTCAGGTCTTGACATGGTCCAGGCCAAGTCTTAACTCAGTCGGATGAAACGTGTAGGAGAAGTGGGCAAAAGTCTGCCCCCTGTGAATGTGCAAAAATCGTCAAAAATGGGACATTCAAATATTCGTAGCTCACTTCCTGTTCATTTTAGCATATGGGTACAAGAGACTTTTTTTGTAGGTCTTGGGCTCCCTCATACACCTAAAAATATTCGTCGTTCTTGCTTAAACGTACAACCGGGGCTGCTTCGTTAAAAATTTCGAGGGGGCGCTATTGAGTCATTTTTGTAAAAATAGCACAATCAAGAATAAAATATTGCTCATTTTACCAGGCCAGATGTGTGTGCCAAGTTTCAGGAGTTTTTGTGCCAGTTTAGGCCCTCAAAATTGGTGTTGTTTTCTTGGCGAACAGCGCTTAGCCACGCCCACAGCGATTCGCGAAAACTCACAAACTTCGTATTGTGACATCATGAAGACCGAAACCCTCATCTGAGCAAATATGAGGTAGGTGCAGTTAATGGGGTTGGAGAAAAACATTGAAGAAAAATCGTAAGAAAAAAAATTGCCAGTAGGTGGCGCTATCAGTAAGATGAAATATAAGTACGTAGATGTCTTAAGGGCTGGACTCTAAACAAATGTGTGAAATTTTGAGAAGATAGGATCATCTGGGTCAAGTTAAAGCAGCTTTTATTGCCACGAAAAATTACCAGACTTTGCGGCACCGTAGCGGCCACGCCCTTTGGCGAAAAGTTACAATATTCGGTGTAGGGCATGATCAACATCTTAAGGCTTGTCTGACCAATTTTCAACTGGATCCCTTCAAAGAGCTTGGCACAGTAGCTAAAAACGTAAAGTATGACATTTATTGTCACCACTAGGTGGTGATATATATATAACAGAATTTTATCATATAGATGTCTTCAGGCCGTGACTATTAAGTTGCATGAGAAGTTTGAGATTTTTTGGAGCTTGTACATGGGAGTTATTCAGCATTTTGTCTTTCTGGACAAATGAAATTTTAAAGGCAATATTTGATGCCCCGCCCCCGTCATATAGTATTTCAAAAAGTCAAGATATCTTGCCCAGTTGTTGTCTCAGGTCTTGAGATGATACATGGCAAGTTTGAAGTCAACTGGCTGAAAAATATTTGCAAAGGGGGAAAAAGTATGACCACAGTGAATGTGCCAAAATGGGCCAAAATTGGACATTCAAAAATTCATAGCTCACTTCCTGTACATTTTAGGAAATGGCTTCCACTGACTTTTTTGTGCGTCTCGGGGTGCTACACGTGCCTGCCAATTTTCGTAGCTCTAGCTCAAACGGGCCGGGATTGGTTTTTATTTTTCTACGCTAGGTGGCGCTATAGAGTTGCGTTGTTATGACAACTACATAATATCAAATTTTTCACCGGGCACGAAGAGACTGCAAAGTTTGGTGAGTTTTCGTAAATGTTTAGGCCCTCAAAAATGAGATCGTTGAAGAAGAAGAAGAAGAAGAAGAAGAAGAAGAAGAAGAAGAAGAAGAAGAAGAAGAAGAAGAAGAATTCTTACAAAAACAAGAGGGACCCTAAAAATAATAATAATAATAATAATACTAAAATAATAATAATAATAATAATAATAATTATAAACAAACCGTAACTTTAAGTTGTGTGTAAAATGACATCCAGGACGATTCCCTGTTCAAGTTGCATTGCTCATCTGAGGACTGCTTGTGAAGCTACAAATTTTATATATTTTGATTGTGGCCGACTGTATTAGTCCGACATTACAATAATTTTTTTTTTTTAACTTTACAAAATCATCTCGCGGGCCGGATCCGGCCCACGGGCCTTATGTTTGACACCATTGTTAGAGTTAACATGGCAGCCAAAAATGCATATAAATTAGCGCACCAATAAAAGCAATGTTTCATAGATAAGAAAAACAAAACACTGAAAGCTGTTGCAGTAAATATTGTCCCTACAACATAATTATTGGCTAGTATTGGCGAAAAATGACAATGGAGTTTTCAAGGAACAATAACATGTACCAATAATACCTGGTTTTATACGAAACATGTCAAAACTGATTTGACCTTTGACTATATCGTCCTTCATGTGTTAATCATTATTTGGAGTTAAACTACGTTTATCTGAGTTGGTGCTTGGCTAACTGAAATAACTAGTTTTTTTTTTTTTTTTTAACTTGTAACTTCTAAAATCAACCTTCAATTCTTAATTTACCCATTCACCTTAAATCTGGAGTCTTTCCATTACATAGTACATACATGGCCTGAGTAATTTGTGTCCTGCCTCATCTACCTTGAGAGACTTGATGAATACCAAGTGTGATGGCACACTACCAAGACCCAGGGCAGCAAAGGAAGTGGAGCATAGAGTAGCTTTGAAACAGAACCAGATTGTTGAGCACTGGGAGGTATTACCCAGCCAGCACCTGGCCTGTATCAGTCCCACCCTTCTGTGAAACTCAATCTAAAAATTTAACTCTGTTAAGCTACTAGCTAGGGCTTTCATTTAATCCAGTACAGGTGCAAAAATAGCATAGCCAATCCACTACAAGGAAAAATATGCTTCTGTGTGTGTTTGCACAATAAGCAATAGTATTGCACCAATGGTGTTTACTGTACTTATTTGTGGTTTACAGCTGTAATTTACACCAAAAATAAACACAAAGTCTCATCAGTAAACAATAGTATTAGACACGTTTACTCATTTGTGTTTTTGCAGTAGTAATTTACTGACAAAATACAAAAAAATAAAAAAATAAATTAAAAAAAATCAGAGGAATGTAGAGCCATGCTTGATCAGGTCAGGGATCTGTAAAACCCTAGACATCTTAGATGCGACAATTAATGTGGTCATTTTAGCCCTCATAAATTAAGTTCATACACAATGGTACCTTGTGTATTAAAAATATTTTAACAGAGAAGCTATCCTTAATATCCACTGATGACAGAGTGGAATTAGTTGCAAATCCATCCACACCCGCCACTCCTCATTGTCGGAATGCCCCCATATGTTATTGGGATTTTTTTTTTTGCATTCCCACATATGTCATTCAGATTTTTATTCTCCATGCTTTCTGACGTGCATAATCGTACATCCGATTTACACTGTTCACATTTTGTCAATAGTGTGGGACCCAAATGCGGAGAAAACAGGCAGGAAAAGGACTGACAGGAATAACTTTATTGACTTGACTGAACAAAGACTGGACAAGATGGAACGTGAGCAGACTGGGCATGACGTGGACAGACCGGGCATGGCGTGAAGACGAGGAGACGCAGAGAAAACTTAACTAAGACATAGAGAACTTGACCTGACGTAGCGAAAACTAAACTAGACGTAACGAAACTAGATGTAACCAAAACTTGACCAAACGTAATGAAACTTGACTAGACGTAATGAAACTACCTCTTATCTTATCTTATTTTACAAGAACAGACAAGGTATGTACTACACAATACAATGCTCCCACATGCGCGTGAAACAAACACCACTCGCTTATACCAAAACTAACGAGACAATAACCAGACACACCTGGGAAACACAGCAGGCAGGGGGAACCAATTAGCACACACCGGGTAGGGAAGACACACGCAGGTGGACAAGGTTAACAATAACGAGACTAGGGGAGACGATGACAAACTGTTGTGTCGTGAACAACCGATTCATTCAAAAAGAACAAATCTTTTCAGTGAACGTGAAGGGAGATGACGTTGTTGGGGATATCGTTAACGGATTTATTATCTTCTCTGTACTGTGGGTGTAGTCTACTGCTATTATTGCTATTATTATTATTATTATTATTATTATTATTAACATGATTATTATTACAGTTGATTTGAGATAAGTAACTTTATATAAGATAAGAACTAACGGTTAACGGTTAGAAATAAGAACTAATGGTTCTTTTAAATGCACTGATTCTAGTGATTCAGTTCACCTAAAAGAATTGTAATGCCCATCACTAACAAACAGCCAAAAACTAAACAAAACCCCAACCCCACCGAACTGAAACATAACAAATTTCAACTTGCTTCAAAATTTCACGCCACCCTGGGTATATACGTGTTGCGGGTGGTGGAGATTGGCTTGTGTGTGACGGAGGAGAGAGAGAGAGACGCGAGGGAGGAGTGCGCATGCGCGAGTGGGAGCGGGAGAGTTAGAGTGTACGGGCGAGAGGGAAGCGTGGTTAGAGGGAGAGATGACAAAAAGTGTGTGTAAACTGAGAATAAAAAGACAACTACAGTGCGACCCTCTGTCTCCCGGTGCCTCCTTTAGCGACGTGTGACGGGAGTTACCTCCGGAGGCGACTCCGGCCCAGGAGGAAAATCCTCCCCTGTGCCTCCTGACCACGGTCGGGAGACTGAGCAGGAAAAGGTGTAACACTGGCGACCACGAAGGGACTCTCTCTCACGTTGTCAAGAGGAGGGTGAGCACCGAGAAATACGAACGCAAAAGTAGTGGATTAACGACGTCCATTAGCCGTAGCTAAGCTAACTCACGATGGCTGCCGCTCGCCAACCCCGTGAAAAGTTTGGACTGGGAGCTAATTACCCATGTGTGCTACCGGATGATGTCCCCAAAAGTGCTGAGTGGATTAAAGGTGCTAACCAAGACAAGCCTGTGGCAAAATGTGAACATTATAACCCATTTTTGTGTGATGCAAGTTGTGCAAGCACGTGTGTTAATGGGGAGGAATTGCTCACCCCGCCACAGCTTTCCCGGACAAATCCCTTTATTGATGACGACTGTTGCCGCCTCCACAGCACGAACAGTATGCATGATTATTCAACCCCCACCCCACAAGCGAAAACAATATACTCTAACCCATTTGCCTCTGCTCACTTGGGAAGTTTTGTATATAGCACACCAGCCCCCAACAAGTTTATGGAATGCGAGCAGATTAATGCAGTGGACTGTCAGGAAAACCCAGCATGCCCTCAGTGTCATTCTGGGCAGGGTCGGACCCATAAGTTGTTTCGTCAGCCCAGATCAGATAGTGACGACGATGATGATCCCAGAGAAAGGATCCCCACTTTACGTCCTGGCCAGTATGACGGAAGCACCCCATGGAGAGAATTTCTGCACAGGTTCGAGAGCTGCGCCGAGGCAAATTATTGGTCGGAAAAGACAATGACAACACAGTTGAAATTCTGTTTAGTTGGAGCAGCAGGCGCCATCGTCCACCGTAACCCGCGCTCAGGGAAGTGGGATTATCGCCGCCTGGTGGATGAGCTCGAAACAGCATACGGCCCCTCTTCTGATCATGCAGCCGCAGTCGCTGTAGAACTCCGGCAGCGGGTGCGTAAACAGGGGGAGGCCCTGCATGTGTTCAGGGATGACATTTATGGAAGGATAGCTGTAGTTTATGGTGACAAAGCAGAAACTGAGCAAGATTCCATTGCTGTTGAAGTGTTCACAAATGGTTTAGGTGATGCTGAAATGGTCCAGAAGCTGTTGGAGAAAAGGCCGGTAACACTAGCTCATGCATATGAAATAGCCCGCCAACATGAAACCACCAAAAGGGCTGCGTTGTATGTCACCAACGCCATGCAGTTGGGAGCACGTTACGCTGCTGGATGTCGACCCCGGGCTGCTGTCGTCCGAGAGAAGGAGGAGCCCCTCACTGAAGCTCTATCTAACACCAGCCTCTCACCCAGTAAATTGATCCAAAACATGTCCTCAATGCCGGACCAACGCAAAGACTTGAAAAAGAGTGGTGTTCGCTGCCACAACTGTCAAGGCTGGGGCCATATTCAAAAACAGTGTCCTTCTCCTCGGAAAACCACCAAGACTTCAACTTTGGGCAGCAACTCGGGTGACAGCCCTGCCTCGACCATGCCCAACAAGGAAATGTGCATCGCCGTACACCTCTACGAATTAAAAGTATGCGCCGTTTTGGACAGTGGGGCCCGAAGAATTGTGCTGCCGCTGCACTATTATAACGCCAGCCACCCGGACGTGAGGCCACCTTTGCAACCATCGGCTGTCGAGACTCTGGTGGGGTGGGGCCAGGAGAAGTGCCCGTGTTGGGTGAGACCCAGGTACCCAAGGAGATCAGCACCCGTCAGGTGACCGTTGATTTCGTAGTGGCTGACATATCTGGCAACGAAGTGCTGCTAGGGCATCCATTTCTCGCTGGAACCGAAGCCCGCCTCGATTTCGGCCGACGCCGCATTGTCCTGTTCGGCGAGGAAGTACCCTACTACCAAGCTGAAGGCCGCCCAAAGTCACGGGCGGTGAGAGTATCCAGAACTGTTGTTGTTGAACCGGGGCAGGAGTTTATGGTGAAGGGTGATGTAAATTTAGGGGTGGTGACCTTGGACAACATGATGCTCAGTCCTACAAAAGGCTTTGTTGAGAAACACAAAGTCCTCGTTGCCAGAGTCCTGATCCATGCACAGCCTTCCAAGACTGTCCCCATTCGACTATTCAATCCGGGCAACAAATCTGTAACTATTAAAGAAGGATCAATTGCCGGGCTCCTACAACCAGCTGAGGTCGTGCGACCTCCCAGTGGACACCCAGCCAGGGACACACCCACTAGCCCACTTGTGGTCCCTCATCATCTGCAAGAGCTCTATGCCCAGAGTGCCACGGACCTCGATGACTGTGATCAGCTCCAACTTAAGCGTCTACTGTGCACTTATGGACATGTGTTTTCCACAGGGCCCACCGACCTAGGCCGAACTAGTCTTGTCCAACACGACATCGTGACTCGTCCTGGAGCTCCAGTCAAACAGCCGCCCAGGAGGATGGCTGGAGAAAAACAGCAAGATGCAGACCAGCAGATCCGCGACAGCCTGCAAAGCGGTGTTGCTCAACAGAGCCACAGCAGCTGGGCATCGCCCATCGTTATCTTGCCTAAAAAGGATGGCACGTACCGTCTTTGCATAGACTACAGAGCCCTTAACGACCGTACCATAACTGACGTATACCCGCTGCCCCGTATCCAGGATACGCTGGATACACTCTCCAATGCCAAATGGTTCAGCACGTTAGACCTTGCTTCGGGCTACTGGCAAGTAGAGTTGACCCCAAGAGCACGCAAAGCCGCCGCCTTTTGTACAAGGACAGGCCTCTTGAATGGAATGTCATGCCATTCGGCCTTTGCAACGCTCCAGCGACCTTCCAGAGGCTGATGGACCGGGTGCTGGCTGGCATGCAGTGGGAGACCTGCTTGGTCTATTTAGATGACATAATTGTACTGGCCAAGGACGTGGGCGAGATGCTTCAGCGTTTGAGCAAGGTGTTCGACAGACTCCAGCGTGCTAACCTGAAACTGAAACCAGCTAAGTGTTGCCTCTTCCGACGACAAGTTGCGTACCTTGGCCACATAGTATCGGAGCACGGTGTGGCCACCGACCCCAGCAAAGTCCAGAAAGTTCAGACATGGCCCACCCCGACCTCGATCCAGGAGGTCAGACGATTCATTGGTCTGGCCTCGTATTACCGTCATTTTGTAAAAGATTTTGCTTCGATTGCTGAACCCCTGCACAACTTGACTAAGAAGAACGCTCACTTCCAGTGGCACACCGAACACCAAGCAGCTTTCGACGAACTCAAGTGTTGCCTCACCTCAGCGCCTGTCCTTGGCTATCCTCTTGACTGTGGCGATATGATTCTGGACACTGATGCAAGTGACGCTGGTCTCGGGGCTGTACTGTCGCAAGTGCAGCAGGGCGTCGAGTGTGTGTTGGCTTATGGCAGTCGTAAGCTGGCGAAAACTGAACAAAATTACTACACCACGAGACGTGAGCTACTGGGCATTGTGGATTTCATGTCCCATTTCCGCCAATATCTCCTGGGACGACGCTTCAAGGTGCGCACGGACCACAGCAGCTTACGGTGGCTAACGAGAATGAGAGAGCCAGAGGGGCAGTTAGCTCGATGGCTCGAGAAGCTTGCTGAATACGACTTTGAAATCGTCCACCGTCCGGGTCGTGTGCACTCCAATGCAGATGGTCTCTCCAGAAGGCCCTGTCGACAATCCTGTGCGTGTAAAATACAAGAGCCCTCCTCGCACTCAAAGGACATCACTCATCGGGCAGTCCAGTGTGACTTGGACTCTGACTGCCGTTCCCCTTCGCCGAGTCCAGTGGGGGTAGAGGGACGACCCACGTCCACAGTGTTGGGTCTAGTGGGGGTAAGTCAGAGCACCTCTACACCCAACACCGAGACTTTAGATCAATACATGAACACTAACGTGCATGTAGTTAAACTGACCGAGAGAATATACGTGACTGATACCCCTGATACTGCGTCTTTGTTTCCTGGCTGGACCATGGGAGAGCTGAGCCAAGCCCAGGACGCGGATGCCGACATTGCACCCATACGCGCCTGGATGAGGGCCAGCAGCGAGCGCCCCCCTTGGACTGCAGTTGCGCCATGCAGCCCAGCCGTTAAGACGTATTGGTCGCAATGGAAACGACTCTACTTCAGAGATGGGGTCCTGGCTCGTCGCTTCTACTGCCTAGACGACACCCAATTCTACCCAAAAATTCTGCTGCCACGCAAGCTACAACCTGAAGTGATGAAGCAGATGCACGACGGAGCCGTGGGTGGGCATTTTGGTGTAGAGCGGACCGTGGCCAGACTGCAAACACGATACTACTGGTACCACATGCGAGAGGATGTCGCCCTCTGGTGTCGGACTTGTACCAGCTGTGCGTCGAGGGCCCGCCCACTCAAAAGGCCGCAAGCTCCAATGGGAACTGTAAGGGTGGGGGCCCCAATGGAGCGCATTGCCCTGGACATTATGGGACCACTCAATGAGACTGAGCGCGGAAACCGGTACGTGCTTGTGATACAAGACTATTTCACGAAATGGACAGAGGCGTTTCCACTCCCTGATGAACGAGCTGTGACTGTCGCCGAAGTCGTCGCATCTGAGTGGGTGTGCCGCTACGGGATACCTCACGCACTGCACAGTGACCAAGGACGCAACTTTGAATCTGAAGTGTTCCAAGGAATGTGCAGCTTGTTCGGTATCGAAAAGACTCACACGACACCGTTCAGACCACAGTCAGATGGCCAGGTGGAACGTTTTAATGCCACCCTTCAAAAGATCCTGGCCACCTCCGCAGACCGTTGCCATTGGGACTGGGATCTCATGGTCCCTTACGCCGTCATGGCCTACAGGGCGACCAAACACAGTGCCACCGGGTTCACGCCCAACTTCATGATGTTTGGCCGAGAAGTGAGTGAACCAGTGGACCTTGTTGCAGGGCTGCCTCCCGACCCAGAGAACCAACCATCGGGTCCAGAGTACATCCAACAGATGCGCGAAAGGCTGGAGCTGGCCCATACGATCTCCCGAGAAGCTCTGGGTGAGTCGGTCACACGCGCAAAGAGACAATATGACAAGAACTGCTGCCACACCCAGTACAAGATTGGAGATCCCGTGTGGTATTTTGTGAAAGGTACCCGTCAAGTTAAGAACAGGGTGAAGAAGTTTCTCCCTTCATACGAGGGGCCGTTCTTTGTCCTGGGACAATTGGACGATTTAGTGTATCGCATCCAGAAGAACCCAAGATCCAAAGTGAAAGTGGTTCATCATGATCAGCTAAAGCACTACCGCTGTCGCGAGCCCCTGGACAACGCCTGGGCTCTGGACCAAGCCTCAAGATGGACACCTACAGAGGTCTCGCCCCCAGCTGTATCCGATGGTCCATCGGACAGTGATTTAGGGTTGCGCGACTTGTTCTCGACCACGCTTGATGACGGTCCAAGCATCGTCACCTCGTCTGCGTTCGGCCCCGTTTCAGGTGTGCTCATTCCACCCACTCCTTCCCATGTTGAGCATGAGGATGGTGGGGGGGCGGTGGGTGAGTCACACCTGAGGGGTCCACAGGTTCAACGACCGCCACGCCCACGTAGGCCACCCAACCGTTATGGCACCTGGGTCACCTAGGCAATGAAGAAGGGCACTTGATAGTTTCATGCAGTCCTTTTGGGTTGAAATTGGTTGAAGTCATTTTTCTAGTGTTTTGTTATTACAGCACATGCTATATGGTTATGACTTTATGGTTTTGCTATTTTGTTTAAAAAAAAAAAAAAAAGAATATAAAAATGTACTGTCAGTATTGTCTACACGTTTGATAATACACGCTGTAATTTGCGATATGTGCCTTATCCCAGGATTTGCTGGCGTTAAAGCCGGTCACCTTTTGTTGATCACCAGCGTGTGTTTTAATTTCTTCCCCCATGGCACTCTAGTCATTGTGAATGAGTATGCGTCTTGTAGTTGAGCCTCATATTGTCACTACCTCACTGTGCCTAATGTAATGTTAACACCACTGTCCCTGTGAGTGCAATTCCTACTAGTGGGTGATCTGGTTATTGATAATGTTACTGTGCTGGAGTGGTATTATGCCATTACCATCCAGAGTGGGGGTAGTGTTGCGGGTGGTGGAGATTGGCTTGTGTGTGACGGAGGAGAGAGAGAGAGAGAGACGCGAGGGAGGAGTGCGCATGCGCGAGTGGGAGCGGGAGAGTTAGAGAGTGTACGGGCGAGAGGGAAGCGTGGTTAGAGGGAGAGATGACAAAAAGTGTGTGTAAACTGAGAATAAAAAGACAACTACAGTGCGACCCTCTGTCTCCCGGTGCCTCCTTAAGCGACGTGTGACGGGAGTTACCCCCGGAGGCGACTCCGGCCCAGGAGGAAAATCCTCCCCTGTGCCTCCTGACCACGGTCGGGAGACTGAGCAGGAAAAGGTGTAACATACGTATATATCGCCTGATTCCACATTACTTAGTTTCCGCACAATTTGACAATAAATGTCAACTTTTTCTCATTCATTTTCAATGGGACAGACGTTGAACTTTTTGTAAGTGCCACTTTCCATGCCCACTTTCATACATACAACTTAGCATCATTACCAGCTGTCTAATACTGCTCGTTGGTGCACTTGGTAAAGTGCATTGTCCCAGTAACCAGTAGGGATGTCACGATAAGGGCAATATTGTGATATCATGTTATTAAAACTGCCACAATATTGTCGTCGTCATGTTCACAATATTTAAAAAGGAATACATCTGTTAAAAAAAAAAAAAGTCAGGTTGATTTCCATTTGTGCAGTTCTAGCACCCTCTAGTGGGTATTTTATTAGTGCAGTTTAATTTTCATTAGGGATGTTTTGGCCTTCTATGTTTAAAATCTATGCTAATTGTTAGATGAAGGGGAACCAAATTTGATTGTGAAGCAATCAATGTGTGCTTGTATTAGCAAGTAAGAGCCTCACTGTTGTTATTAGAGATTGTAGGTGGTTTATATGCATTGCTGTTATGTACAAAAGCACAATATTGTGCTTTTTTTTTTTTAGTATGAGCTCTATTTTTACAATATTGGGCTCTTTTTTAAATATTGCCAATGCCCCCACAATATTGTGATAATTATCGTATTGTGACCTTCATATCGTGATAATATCGTATCATGATGCTTGGACATCATTACATACCTAGTAACCAGGAAGTCATGGGTCTGAATCCCACCTCCGACTGTACATTGCAAATGTATCCACTGCCATTATGCTGTGTGATATACATGCTTACAAACTGACAATAGGTGCATTTCCATTACCGTCAGTTTTGTGCAAAAGCAAGCTGGTAATTGAAACACTGGCTTTGTGAAAAAACTCAAATATCGCAAAAAAAGGTTTTGCGCTCTCATGAGGTGGTTTTTGAGACGTGTCGAAATAGAAGTATTTCAAAAAGTGTAATGGAAACACTTTTTTTGCGCATTAGTAGTCATAAGACACCCGCCCGGTCACGGAGGAAAGGAATGTAACACGTTGTTTGCCATGTGTATTTTTATAAACTTGCAATCCCTTACGAAACAAAAATATATTGCAATATATAGCAAAATATTGTGCAATACATTTAGCGATATATTCCCATATATGACATTTAGTATTTATATTTCACCATATATTGCAATATATGCATAGACCATATATGTGTATATATTGATAAATATAAAAAATGTATTGCAGTCAAGACCAAAAGGAGCACTATATTTTTACGTGTAACAGATTGTTACAACATACTGTAATATGTGTGTGTGTGTGTGTGTGCGTGCGTGTGCGCGCGTGCGTGTGTGCTCACGTATTCCAACTATAAACTGTACAACATTGAGAAAATACAATAAAGACAAAAAATATTTATTTTTGGCCATCTTGAAATCTACTTCCATTATTTTCAACCCTCCACACTGGAGCTTGAAGGTATGCATGCATACAGACATGCATGTTGTGGCAGATCAATTAGCATACATTTACTTTTGAACAGTGACAAATCAAAAATCTGTTTTCTACCATGAAATTCCCTTTTCATACCACTACATTTTCGACATTAATCAGTGTGCTATGTGATTGATCATACTTTCTTCCAAAAGTAAAGCATTTCGCATTACTATGTAGTAGGGCTGCACGATATTGGAAAAACATGCGATATGCGATATACATCCTGAACATAGCGATATCGCTATTATTGCGATATTTAACAATTACCTAAAGAAATTACATTTTTATTACCTAATGAAAGAAAAACATTTTTCATGGGGCAAAATAAGCAACCTTCATGTAATCTTAGTTAATGAATTGTAATTATGTCTTGATAATTTTCAGCTATGGAATGGCGATGCGCATTTTAGTTAGCATCTGACTGGTCAAATTCATATAAAAAGCATAAAATTCCATATAAAACTTATTGCGTGCCTTTGCGATATGCATATTGCAAGGGCCAATATCGCGATATCGATATTTTTTCGATATATTGTGCAGCCCTACTATGTAGCTGTACTACAATGTAGTAGTATACAGTGATTGTGTCCATTCTCCAACAGCACAGCTTCTGGTCTGACTGATCAACCTTGCCATCTCTCATTGCTTCCCTAAAGTGATAATAAATAATAATTAAATAAATAGCATATTTGACGAGACAATTGTCTCTAAAACTTGATTCATCCTAATAAAATAAATAAATCCATTAAATAAAATCCGACTGTAATATGATGGTAAATTGTGTAAATTCAATATCATTACCGTCTTGCCTGTCACCAAATTAACGCTCTTCGGCTTGTCATGTTTCGTTTTTTTGGGTTGGGTTTTTGTTTTATTTTGGTGAGTGTTGGTTGTCTGGTGTTCCTGTCTTTCTCCCCAGTCTCGTTATGGTTAACCTTGTCCACCTGCTTGTGTCTTCCCTTCCTGGTGTGTATTGCTGATTGGTTACCCCTCCCTGCTGTGTCTCCCAGGTGTGTCCTGTTATTGTCAGTAGTGTTGGTATAAGGGAGTGGTGTTTGTCTCACGCGGGTGTGGGAGCATTGTTTGAAGGTTTGCATGTTGCATGTCACAGTGTTGTCTTTCTGCCAAGTCTGCCAAGTCTTCCAACCCAAGTCTTCCACGCCAAGTCTTCCACGGCAAGTCTTCCACGGCAAGTCTTCCACGCCATGTCTGCTAAGTCTTCCACGCCAAGTCTTCCACGCCAATTCTTCCACGCCAATTCTTCCACGCCAAGTCTGCTAAGTCTTCCACGCCAAGTCTTCCACGCCAAGTCTTTCACCCCAAGTCTTCCACGCCAAGTCTTCCACGCCAAGTCTGCTAAGTCTTCCACGCCAAGCCTTCCACGCCAAGTCTGCTAAGTCTTCCACGCCAAGTCTTCCACGCCACGCCAAGTCTCTGCATCACGCCACGCCAAGTCTCCGCCATGATCAGTCTCCACATCAAGCCATGTCTGCTCGCTTTCTGTCCTGTCCAGTCCTTCACCCTCATGATAAATAAAGTTCCTTACATCGTCCATCCTGTTTGTTTTCCTGCCTGTTTCCTCCGCTTTTGGGTCCATCCACCATACCCCCACCGTAACAGAATGCTCCCACCAACCCGGACCCAGCGGAAGCGCCAAGTTCCGGCTCAGCGCGGGATTCAAGTCCCCGTTCCGGCTCCGCGCGGGATTCAAGTCCCCGTTCCGGCTCCGCGCGGGATTTAAGTCCCCGTTCCGGCTCCGCGCCGGATTCAAGTCCCTGTTCCGGCTCCGCGCCGGATTCAAGTCCCCGTTCCGGCTCCCCGCCGGCCTCTGGTCTCCGACCCGGCGCCCCGCCGGCCTCAGGACCCCGTCCCGGCGCCCCGCCGGCCTCAGGACCCCGTCCCGGCGCCCCGCCGGCCTCAGGACCCCGCCCCGGCGCCCCGCCGACCTCAGGTCGCCGTCCCGGCTCCAGGCCTTCGTCCCGGCGCCTCGGCAGCCCATGAATGCCACGCCTGTGCCGCTGCTGCCGCTTCAGCCCCTGGCCTCTTTGCCTGTGCCGCTGCTGCCGCTTCAGCCCCCGGCCGCTTCGCCTGTGCCGCTGCCGCCGCAGGGCCGCTTCGCCTGTGCCGCTGCCGCCGCAGGGCCGCTTCGCCTGTGCCGCTGCCGCCGCAGGGCCGCTTCGCCTGTGCCGCTGCCACCGCAGCCCCTGGCTACCGCCGCAGCCCCCGGCCGCTTCGCCTGTGCCGCTGCCACCGCAGCCCCTGGCTACCGCCGCAGCCCCCGGCCGCTTCGCCTGTGCCGCTGCCGCCCCTGGCCCCTCTGTCCCTGGCCGACGCAGCCCCTGGCCTCTCAGTCCCTGGCCGATGCAGCCCCTGGCGTCTCAGGTCCCCTTGTCGCGGCCAATTGGCATCTCAGGTCCCCTCGTCACGGCAGGGTTGCCGCTTTCTTCAGCTTCCTCGTCTCTGCCCCAGGTCAAGTCTCCAGCTTCGTCGTCTCTCCCCCAGGTCAAGTCTCCAGCTTCGTCGTTTCTGCCCCAGGTCAAGTCTCCAGCTTCCTCGTCTCTGCCCCAGGTCAAGTCCCCAGCTTCCTCGTCTCTGCCCCAGGTCAAGTCCCCAGCTTCTTCGTCTCTGCCCTGGTCAAAGTCTCCGGTCCTGGGGTGCGTCCCAGGCAGCGCGGTCACGGCGGCCGATCCGGGACCCAGTGCCAGGCGGCGCAAGAGAAGGGCCCACCGCGGGGACCGGCCCTTGGCGGCGCCACCCCTGTTTCCGCCCCTTGAGCCTGCAATAATGCCGCCTCCTGGGCCGCCCCCCGACGTGGATTTCATGGACTTTTGTCAGGCAGTCTTTCGCCCCTTAGTTGCCTCATATACATATCCTGGTTGAGGGCTGTGTTTTGCTCCCGTTCCCGTCCTCCCCTTTTTTGGCTTGTTTTGTTTGGGACGTCTGGGAGCCGTCCCTTGGTGGGGGGGGTACTGTCATGTTTCGTTTTTTTGGGTTGGGTTTTTGTTTTATTTTGGTGAGTGTTGGTTGTCTGGTGTTCCTGTCTTTCTCCCCAGTCTCGTTATGGTTAACCTTGTCCACCTGCTTGTGTCTTCCCTTCCTGGTGTGTATTGCTGATTGGTTACCCCTCCCTGCTGTTTCTCCCAGGTGTGTCCTGTTATTGTCATTAGTGTTGGTATAAGGGAGTGGTGTTTGTCTCACGCGGGTGTGGGAGCATTGTTTGAAGGTTTGCATGTTGCATGTCACAGTGTTGTCTTCTGCCAAGTCTGCCATTTCTGCCAAGTCTTCCACGCCAAGTCTTCCGCGCCAAGTCTGCTAAGTCTTCCACGCCAAGTCTGCTAAGTCTTCCACGCCAAGTCTTCCACGCCAAGTCTTCCACGCCAAGTCTGCTAAGTCTTCCACGCCAAGTCTGCTAAGTCTTCCACGCCAAGTCTTCCACGCCAAGTCTTCCACGCCAAGCCAAGCCTCTGCATCACGCCAAGCCAAGTCTCTGCATCACGCCACGCCAAGTCTCTGCATCACGCCACGCCAAGTCTCTGCATCACGCCACGCCAAGTCTCTGCATCACGCCACGCCAAGTCTCTGCATCACGCCACGCCAAGTCTCCGCCATGATCAGTCTCCACATCAAGCCATGTCTGCTCGCTTTCTGTCCTGTCCAGTCCTTCACCCTCATGATAAATAAAGTTCCTTACATCGTCCATCCTGTTTGTTTTCCTGCCTGTTTCCTCCGCTTTTGGGTCCATCCACCATACCCCCACCGTAACACGGCTAGGCTAAAGTTTATAGCTAGTCACATCTAAAGCAATGACAAAAAAACAACAACAAAAAAACAGTACATACTTATATATCAAGAGGTGTCCAAACTACGGCCCGGGGGCCATTTTTCAGTGGCCCGTGACATATGCTAAAAATGGCATTTGACTCACTTCAAATAAAATAAACAAAACATGTTTGGAGATGGTCAAAGTAAGAAGGGGGGGTGTCGAAAAACAGGTGCCATTAAAGGTTATTTTAGGTAACTAAAACTAAAACTAAACTAACTAAAACTATACTGTTACCGAAAAAAAATAAAAACGAAAATGCTTTATAAAAAACGAAAACTAACTGAAACTACATTTTATGTAAAACTAAATAAAACTAACTATAATTATAGCAAACATGTCCTTCGTTTTAGTCTTCGGTAATTAATTTAATGCATGAGCCTTTGAAGATGATTTTAAATGTGATATTTAGTGGATTTTTTTTTATTGTCTGATCTCGCTTACCTGGCCAACTCTCCGTTACAAAGGGTTAAGGTCCCCCTTTATCTCAAACCGTAGTAACACGGGATTTACAGAGGTGACGGGGACGCTTCAAGCTGGCGTTGAAAAGGATTCGTTTAGGTTCTCACCGCCCTAGTTTTAGAATGTCAGCCCCGGCTTCCATTAGATTAACACCCTTAAAGAGTAACTTTTGATGATTTAAGGATATAAATCTAATCACACTCTTTTTACAGCGGCTCCCTTTCCATGATCGGTTGCACTTAGAAAGACCTAAATAAGTTTAGCTGTCCTTATCAGGACCGCGAGGGCTTGTTTTATTTTGTTTATGTAAGCCGAAGTAACCTTACAGGATTTTTGGAACACAGCCAACATGTATTTGGAACTATTATCTACTCGATAAGCGATCTTTAAGGTATCTCTAAGTATGACTCAAATAGTAAGAGAAAAGTGTTAAAGCAGGAAAGTGAAAGTAGGATTTAAGAAATCAATGATTAATGTGACAACACACATAAACACTCTAAACCACATCTTGTCTTTCTTGATTTATTATTCGATTAATGTTCAAACCAATAGCAAAGCAAAATTGTTCAATAAGGGATATATTTTGATTAATGACAAGAGGTAATGATTCACACCATAATTTCAAACCAAACAAAATCACATGTACTCACAATTTGTTGCTCCTCACTCCAGATCATCAATTGAAGAAATACAAAAAAGTAAAAAGAAGGGCAAAAGCTTTGAAAGAGAATTATTCCTTTGCAGGGTGGTCACGACAGGTAGCTATTCTGTGATGAACCACCTGGATCAAATTATCTTTAAGCTAAACTAATAGCTCAAAGAAGATAATTGAGGAAGTTGACCATTTACTCTCCCAGCTGTTTAATTTTAATAAAACTGATCAAAATAGGGGATAACTATAATCTTCTAACAGCCAATCAAAACAATTTGTCAACCACAAATTACTCTTATCTTGATTGTTAGAAATTCTTCCTCATTCAGCATTTGGGGATAAACGGGGCACAGAGCCAAAGTCACTCCTCGACGGAGGGTGCTTTGCTCTCCTGTTTTTTGTGCAACCAGTTTCATTTTGTCTCTGCTAATTTATAACCTCGGATGCCGAATCATAGCATGACTAAGCAAGGGTGAACGTGTCCCAGCCAGTCTGTACTGGTTTTGACAGACTGCTGAGTTATAAGACATTTAGTGCTTACAAACGTTTTCAGTTCCTAAAATGGCCTGTTTTTGGGGACCTTCACGGAACCTGCTCTCCCCAGACTTCCCCTTTTCACTTGTGACCTTGCCAGTTTGGTTTACTCTGCAAAACACATTTATAGACAATGTCTATGTTTATGTTATGTTTATGTGTATGTTTTTATGCTGACAAAACATTTATGTTTTAAAAATAAACTATACTTCCTATTTGTGAATAAAATCCCTTCAAAGCTTTACACAACTTATTGCCCATAAAACACCAATCTGATTAATATGAATACAAAACTCAAACCAAACTCAAAATAAAAACACATGTCATGTCAAAACCACATTTCTTATCATCTCATTGTGACAGGCCTAACCTTCTTTCCCTACTCCATGTTAAGTATGTGTGTTATGACAAATGAGTGTGTGCCGTGTGTGTGTGTACTGTGTTACCGTAAATGGATGTATGTGTTATGTTCTATGCTGGCTTCTGGTTCATAAGTTTATTAACCAATTATGGGGCATGTTTAAACGTTAATGAAGTTGACACTATACCAAAGATATTTCATACCAGTGTTGTGTGACATATCAGTGCTGTGTGACATACCAGTGCTGTGTGACATACCGATTATCTCATATAATATTGTAACGCAGCGTTCATTTGTTAATACACATTACAAGATTTTATCATTCATGTTAGTGACATCACCTTAATTCATTAATATTTTGTTTTTGGTGGCATCTGCTCAGCCCTCAGCCCGTGTTATCTGTCATTATATAAACCGGAATAATGACGTTTGAAAGTATGTCACACAGAAGTGACGACATCTAGCAGCAGCCAATAGAAAAGCACCTTCAGATGACGTCACTCCCATGTTTTTTTTTAAAATATTGCATACAAGTAATACACATTTAAAAAAACTAATACTAATACTGAAACTAACAAACTAAACTAAAACTAAGCATTTTTTTTAAAGAACTAAACTAAAAAAAACTAACAAAACCACCCTGAAAACTCATAAAAACTGACTAAAATGAAAAATTCCAAAACTATAATAACCCTACTGCCATATTACGGTAACACATTTTTTACTATTACGGTAAAAAAATGTTTTGACACTTGTTTTCCAATTATAAAATTAAGTTATTCAAGATTTTTACTGTAAAAAAAAACAAAAAAAAAATGTTTTACCTGAAAATTTACAATTATAAAAAGTACTTAAGTCAAGATTTTACCGTAAAAAAATGAGTTTTGGCATTAAAAAAAAAAATGATTTACCTGAAAATGTACAGTTATAAAAAGTACTTAATTTAAGATTTTGCTGTTAAAAAAAAGCTTTGGCATTTAAAAAAAAATGTTTTACCTGGAAATTTATATTAAAAAAAAAAGCTATTTCTATGGTAAAATACCGTAAAAATAAAATAAAATGTGTATATATATATATATATATATATATATATATATATATATATATATATATATATATATATATATATATATATATATATATATATATATATATACAGTGGAACCTCTACTTACGAACGTCTCTTCATACGAAATTTTAGAGTTACGAAACTCCTCAACGGGAAAATATTGCCTCTTGTTACGAAAGAAATTTCTAGATACGAAAGGTAAAAATACATTACCGAACGCAACATACTTTCGGCTATGGCTATTTCCTACCATAGGTACCTATGAGCGTATACTAGATCGGTGTTTGTGCATCGTTCTGGCATCCCATTGGCTAAGAGGAACCTTCTACCATAGGTATGAAGCCTAATTTATGCCTCCACGTTTGCTCTCGCGTCGATGAGCGCCGTCGATCACATGATCTACGGCGCTCATGAATTTTAAGTGCCGCGTCGCTCGTGGCCGGCTGACGTGCACACGTCGCCAATCCTTGGACGCCGTAGATGGCGGGGCGTAGCTCGCTTCTGATTGGTCCGTTCAATGGCGTTTTTTCTTTTTTTTCTCTCTCTCTCTCTCTCCCCGCCCCCCGCCCAGATAGTTTCCGTGAAGGCAACTGGCGGCGCAAATCGACTTCCCTGCTGGGAGACCACGGCTGTGCATGTGGATATGTGCCTGGGACGAGAGGCGGAAAACAACAATAACAAAAAAAAAAAAAAAAACTGTGTTCGCTAAGTGCACGGCTGTTGTGTTTTGGCGAGTTTACGGCCGACACCGGTGCAAATTGGCAATAATTAATTGCCACGGTGATGAACTTACTCTCCCCCCGGCTTTGTTTCGTGTTTCTGAATTAAATTGAACTTCCTGAATCCGTCATAAAATGCAGAGGAATCGCCACTCTGTGGCGGCCCAGCCATAGCGACAGCGGGACTTGATGTGAAACTCCAGCAGACACCGATGTGTATTGTGATGTGTATTGCGCACAAGTCGGAAGGCAAACGCACGAGCGGAGCAACGCCGTAACCCCCCCGTGCGAGCCCGTCGCAGAAGCATACTGAGGCCTTGAGCGTATACTAGATCGGTGTCTATACAGCGTCCTCATCATTCATCCCGCGGCCCATGAGGTGTTCCGATAGTTTTTCGTAAATGTATGAACTAATGGCCAACGAATTTGTGCAAAATTTCAAACAATTGGTGATTGATGAAGGCACAGTAAGTTTTTAATTGCGACGAGACGGGCCTTTTTAAAAAAAAAAAAAAAAAAAGATGCCTCGCCATACCGGAAGTTTCCATGAAGTTTCAGAATTTGTTTAAAAGAATCGCCCAGAAATAGTGTTCACCAGTCGGGCGTTTGCTCACTAAGATGATGTTTGCATGGGACATTAACGAAGGATTGTTTTTTGTTTTTTTTTGTTTTTTTTTTAAAAAAAAACATCCATGGATCAGTTCTTTACAAAACACTAGGCAAAAAAAAAAAAAAAAAACACTTCTGAGAGAGGAGAACATGAACCAGAGGGCAAAAAAAACGACGAGGACAGCAGTTAAAAAGGTAAATGACCATCATTTTTATTCTTTTCTCTATTCTTTGTTCTTTACATTATGCACAACTCTCATTTATTGTGCAATAATCTTATTGTAACATGTATTTGTTACATGTTTTGATGCATTTTTATGCTTTATAAAACATGTCTGAAATTTGGGAGGCTTGGAACGGATTAGGGCATTTACATGGAAAATGCGTCTCTACTTACAAATTTTTCTACTTAAGAACTTTCTTCCAGAACCAATTAATTTCGTAAGTAGAGGTACCACTGTATATACACACACACATGTATAAATATATATATATATATATATATATATATACACATGTATAAATTATATGCTTAGTGATGTTTACAGGAGGAAACTTGTATATTTTTTTTATTCAAGATTTATACCTGTAATTCAACAAAAGATGCATCTGCCAAATCTAATATTGGGGTCTAAGGAACTCAGCAATAAAAGAAAAAGGGATCTTCAAAGCAGCACATACCGTCCATTTGTTAAAGATAGTGACCATCCAGCCCCCCCCCACACACACACACACCCACACACACCCCTGTTCTATACTAAGAGCCTAGGAGCTGTGTATGTCTAGTCTGTGCGTATACGTTTATACAGTTTATACAGTTGCGAGATGGGAGGAGTAAGATGGCTGCCTTTGGCTTCAACGGGTTGCATGGGCGTGTATGGGCTATCGGCTATCCAGTAATATAAAAAGAGGGACAGAAAACAGGAGGATATGGGTGGGTAACATTGTTGTTCTCTTTAACAGAACAGAAGATGTTGTTGTCCAGCAGTTTCCCGGGGCTAAAGAAGCTTATGTGAGAAAGTCCATTAATAATCCAATCTGTCAGCTAAGACGAAAGCGGAAGTTGTAAGCTTTATTATTAGTATTTTCAACTTCTGTATTGCACTATTAGAGGATGTTAAATTGAGTTTAAAATTTATTTGCACTTTTGCAAGATTGTACTTTTAAGAATTTGTACTGTTTAATGCTGTGAACAAAGTTCCAAATCTTTTATTTTTTTGTTTTTCTATTACCTTAAAAGGAAATAGGTGAATTTTGATAGATGCTGATTAGTCTGTGTTAATTATTTGCCCATATACTGTATGTTACACATTTCTATATAATTGCACACCTATTCTATAATGTAATAAATATATTAATGCACATATTTTTACATTTTATGGTTCATTCTACAATATATTTTCTCATATATTTTTACATATATGTCCATATATGTAAAATACATTGACACATACATTAAAAATATATGCAGCACTATATCTTTACATATTACCAATACATTTTCCTATATAAATTACACTAAATGACTGGATATTTATGAATATATAATTGAATATATTTTGGAATATATGAACACACATCTGATACTAAATATATTGTGATATATGGAAAGTGGCATTTTTTTATTTTTTTATTTTGCAATATATTACATGAAGATATAATATCTTCTGTAATCTAATATCACTAATATAAAATTCCATATATTTACAATATATATTGTTGTATGTAACGGTAAATAATGTATTTGAATATGTTGCAATATATTTCAAATAACATATTGGTAAATATATTTTAGTTTCGTAAGGGATGACTAATATTTGTTTTGAGAATGATCAATTTTGGTATTGTATTTTAGTTTTACATGCTGAAGTGTTTTGTATACTGCACGTCATGAGCGCAAAAGAGAGGGAGGTGTAACCGAGCGAGCCTCGTTAAAGACCAAATGTGAAGTAAGATTGGCTAACCATGTTTTTGAGTAATACCAATGGCTAAACCATTGTAAGCATATTTTCGTTATTTTTTTTAACGCAACCCTTTCAGGTTCTTAGTTTAACCCATAGCAACGCCCTTGACAACGAAAATGCTTTTCTTCGACAATCTTCGGAAATTTTCGTAAATGACGTCACACCGGGAAGTTGCGAGAGAAGTCGGCCATTGAACTGCATTGTTTGCATTGCTACTCGGTAAGATGACCCGGCGATGTGTGGGTGATGTATTGTTCTCAAGCTAAAGAAAAGTTGTATTAGTGGCCAAAAGATAACAGGACGCGTAAATGGACAACTTTCGTTCGCACGAAGCGAATAAATTTCACGCCATCGTCGAGGAGTGTTCTCTGTTACAAACACTTCGAAGATGCCTGCTTCCTCAACCGGTCTGCTGATGATAAAGGATTTGCAGAAAAAAGTAAGTGTGATTACAATTATTTAGAAAAAAACGTGGAATTTATAGATAGATCACTGATGACTTTGACAAAGCAGAGCTTCCAACAGTTGTGGAATGAACAGTAGAAACTAGCGACGTTAACCGAAAGCTAACGTCTCGGTGCTAATCATATCAACGATGAGTAATAATGGCAGTGAGACAAATTGTTCTGAAAGTAAATTTCAATAGGTTGGCAGCATTGCTTTGTTGATGAAAGAACATGACACGTCCTTTTGAAAAACTTCCAATCATATGTCAATCTTACTGCATTTTATGAGACATTAAATAATTAAATATTTGGTAAGGCAGGGTTAGATGAAATGTGATAGTTGTTTTTTTATTTATTTAGTTGTTTTTTTTTTTTGCCGGTAGGTTTTATAGGTTTTATGAGCGACGCCTATTTTTAGTGTCACCTTATGTTTCTGCAGGTTATTGCTCAATACAACTGCTGTCCCAACAATTCACCTGCCTCCACAAGACCAGCAGCAGATTCAAAATCCACCTGCCCAGCGTGCAGCAGCAGCTAACCGAGAAAGGAAGCGAGCCGTAGCTGAGGCTATCACCTCTGCAGCTGCCTCCGAACAAGAGATGGCTGATTACGAGGGTGAGTTATTGCAGGATCAATCCTGTTCAAACAGCCAAGATGATGAAGTTATGCCACCACATAGTTTGGATAAAAGTAAGTTTAGGTGGAGTTGTTTTTGTCACTATGTACTTACCAGGTATTTATTTATATTTTTATCCTTAGAGTTGTTGCTAGATTAACCTGAAAAATTGAAATATTGTCATACCTTGTATCTGTAGAACAACCAAACATCTGTCACACGCCAACTAACATTTATAACAAACTAAGGAAATGAAATTCATTTGAAGGTACTGAAGTCAATGTCGCAGTGGTGGAACTCCTGACAAAGACCATGTTTGTCAACGATGTCATGAAGATGTCTCACCTCCGACAGACCAGTGGTGTGGAAGCTTTTCACAGTGTGGTGAATCACTTTGCCCCAAAGATGTACAACTTCTCGTACAAAGGAATGAAAAGCAGGTGCGTTGAAGAAAACTTTGATATGTATGAAATGGAGACTATAGTGATGAGGGGGGAAAGTAACGTAATGAAGCACTTGCTTTGAGCCTCCTCTAGATGGTGCTCATGGCTTAAACATAACAGCTAGTGCAATGGAAATTTATTAAATTTCCACTGCATCTGTTCAACCAAAAATGCCATCTCAAAGAATCGGAAAAAAATATATATATATAATGTGCTTCTTCAAGTGTGATTTGTCCATGACTAGTAGAACATATGGATGAAATGTAGAACTTTGAGATATAAAGCTATTTCATCACAATGTGACAATTTGTTAATAAGGCAATTTTTGTTCAATTCCAGAATCATTCTCGCTGCTATGCATTATAATGAAAATGCTGGGAGACCACAGAAAGTGACGAAGGAAGGAATACACTCCTACTGCATCGTTTATCCCAAATATAAGAGTGGTGGCTATTCTCTGAGAAAGATATTGGTGGATGAAACTTATGGTAAGTTATGAAACAAAAACAATTCCAGGCAGATGCATTACTGAGTGTACCTCATATGTCACCCAAATATTTATCATCCCAATTTTTTTTTTTTTTTTGTAGACTATGTGAATGACTGCCTTTCAGAGGCGATGAAAGTGATTGACGTTCCAAATAAGTACAAAACCGAATGATGTGGTAGTCGTGCCACAATTTCTCACAGCAGCAGTGAACAGACCGTACAAGTCAAATGTTATTGCTGAGCACCATACGAGATTCCTCAGGAAATAAAGAATCACATTCCTTGTATTAAGTTGTCCTCATTTGTTTATTCTTATTATGATGCAACCAGTACAAATCACAGTTCTGGAACATTTCTCTGTGAAACACGAAACCCTTTGAATACAGCTGACTCCTCTTCTCCTGGTGGTGGAAAATGTGCCCTGATACAAGACACTGCAACATGCTGGGAGCAGAACACGGTTGTCCAGACCAAGAAACTTCCAGCACCAGCGCACCAATTGTCTGTAGGCAATATGTCTATACTTGGCATCCTGTGGCCCATCAAATGCCTTGCCTTTGTACTGCTGCTTGTAGGTCATCCATGCCACCTGTAATCCATATGGGTCCAGGCACACAGCATTGAATCCAGGATGATCAGTGATGCAGTCCAGTACCTGATTGAAGTGTTCCTCTCCTTGTAGACGTAGTCACTACTTCTTGAATTTCATGGCAGCAAACACATTCTACAGCTGTAGGCATTTGCTGGCAATTACCACAAGTACACCTGAAATTTATATTTAAAAAAAAAGTAAAATACTGAGCGATGACACCATGAGCAGAAATGTTATTGAACAAGTGTATTGCTATACCAATCAGTCAATAATTCTGTTTATGAAAACATTTGTTTCAAAATATACAAGTACGTGGACGGAATCATGTACAAAAGTAAGAAATAGTCATTGATAAATCTCTCAAGTACAAGTAAAAAAAAAAAAATGCTGAATAGAATACTCAAGTACTGAGTAACTGCTTTGAACATAGTCTGATTTATTTTAGTTTTTAAAAATGTCGTCAGACAAAAATATAAAATTATGTGCAAATGCTGGCATCTTCAAATCATAAAAAAATACCACTACCTATATATATATATCTTACCCATCTTGTAATTTCGGCGGGTCTTGTCTCCATTCCATGTCAGGTGTCTGGGCGCATTATCAGCATCCTGATTAGCATCTGGCTCGTACATGTAAAGTCCAACGTATAAAATGCCAACCTCCTCCTCTTCCTCCAACTCTTTAAAAACTTGGTTCTCCTCATTTTCGCTCAACCTATCGCTGACATCGCTGTCTGAATCGACGTTTGAGTGGCTTTGTATAGCGTCTGCATGGAGCGCTGCCATCGCTGTTCCCGGTGTGACGTATCACTTCCGGGTTTGTCGCCCGCCAGGCTCGAACTTCGGAAAAGCAATTATTTCGTCAAATATATAACATATAAATTATTTTTTCATACGTTATTTGTTGGACAGTGTTTCAATGCTTCAATTGTGACCCTATATGGTATTTTATGAAATTACTTCACATTTGGCCTTTAAATAAACTGAATAAAAGGAGAGGATCTTGAAGTCCTGTCCTGCCATGTCTGGTTAATTGAGCAAGGAAGACGCCAGAAAACATCACAAACTTTAAACTATTTGTAACCCACCTTTTACCCAGCTTCCGGGAACAACAACAACATTTTAGGGTTACAGGAAGTAGGAAGTACGGGGCCAATCGCTGTCGGGTGGGAACTGCCTTCCGAGGGGAAAACAAGTCTTTTTAAGCACAAAGCGATTTAGAGAGCCAATATGCCGCCGTTCAATGCATGTTCCATATCGTTGCAGAAATGGCCATTACCACCGGCAATAAGTGAGACGTTCTATCTGTCCACACCATAACACGAGTTACAAGCGTCTCGTTGAAACTATACTATTTCCACACTACAGATCGACTTTTGCCCGATTTATTAAAACCCTTTAGATACTACGATTATACCAGTCTGCCTTTTTATTTCTTTTTCTTTTAATGTAAATCTCCACTTCTCTGCTTTCAGAAGTCATTGTAATTACATTACTAGTGCTAAACTGTTCAGGAGTTACAGTAATTTAAAAAAACAAAAACAAAAACAAAACAAAAAACGTATTTTCCTGACGGTTCTTATTCTGAGATAATTATGTTCGCTTGCCTGGGGAAACCTAGCAGAATCGCCAGTTGCCATGGTTGTTGTTGTTGTTTAACCCTTGTGGAGCAATAAAAAATGTATTACCAAACGCCACACATTGGACGACCACTTTTGAAGCGTGATAACTAAGTCATTTATGAATATTTTCTTACTTCCGACCACTCAAAATGTTCAGTGGCATCAGACCTGTCCAATATTTCAAATTCAAACGCTAGACCAATAAGAGTTGAGATAGCGACATGAACAACAATAGATGTTGGATGCTTATTCAAAATTATACGCAAACGCGCATACTGCAATGCACAATTGTAAAATAACATTATATTTCGCAAAATAACTTCAGCCAGCAATGCACAAACACCCACACACAACTATTCTAGCAATCCAGACAGTTTTAATTGCATTGATTTGCAGTAATGTGCCGCCATTGTAGCGTACCCAAGAACCATTAGTTAGTCCCTGGCGCCACCCGGTGGTTAATGTGTGTAAACACATTCAAGCCCTAATTTTTGATTTTCCCCTGTGTGTTGACTTGCAACTGAACGGATTGAAGCGGAAATCACGGGAAATGCATTATAACACAAGGCGTTTACAGTGCATCCAAAATTAGCAATTATAATGGGAGTCTATAGCGCCAAACATTGGATTCAGTGCATGGTAATGGTGTTTCTCATTTAGCTTCAAACTGCTACACTTCACAAAAGTCAGCATGGTCTGATTTTTTATTTTTTTTTATGTATTAACAATCCTGGGGATATTGACGCTCCCAATTGTTTTTTCCCCGATGCTGTTTTCTTTGAATAAAAATCAAATATTCAAAAAATGGACATCACTCATTCACTGCCAGTCATTATAGAAAATTTTTACATTTCCAATACTCACGTGATATTACATTCAATAATTATATATAAACCGAATCTACCAAATAACAGAATAGACTCCCTACTTTTTGTCCCGTCCCGTTCTTTTATAATTGACAGCAGAAAAATGTAGGTTTGCCAAAATACAGCCATTTCTCCCATGGACTCTGAAACTGTGTTTATTTCCGACAAAATGGGGCAATGATGTCATCTACCGTTAGTTGGGCATCATTAAAGTTGTTTCCAAGTTTGATATTTACAGTGGAGCATGCTCAGATTCGCCCCCATTTAGCACCGCTCTAAAAAATACAATTGACAAGTATACTTGTCAAAGGCAGTGAATGAGTTAAGGGTTCGACTGTGTGCTCGTGGGTGGAAGCGAAAATGCAGAGGAAACTACGGTAGCTTAGATAAACCAAAAATGGTGCGGTATGAAAATTAAACATGCCAATTTGAACATTTTAAAAATCCTATTAAAAAGAAAAGACGGTCATGGTTCAAGATCGATTTAATGAACAGCCCTACAATGTGTTTTTCGCCTTTGGATGTGTGGGTCACGATCCCACAATCTCACGCTTCAGCGGGCATTTACTCCATTCCTCTGCGACATTTAAATAGTCCCGCATGGAAAGGCAGAGTATTCATCCTTAATGTAAAAGATGAGTGGACTATGTTGTACCAAACTCATTTTGTTATTAAATAGATTTTGTCAGTAAATAGTGTATATAAATTAGAGGTAAGATTGAACCTAAAAAATCCAGCCGACCCGACCCAGGCCCGCGGGCATTAAAGCCCGACCCAGCCCGAGCCCGACCAATTAACTTGATTTGCAGGCCCGAACCCGAATCAAACCCGAAATTTCAATTTATCCCATAGTATTTTTGGCAGAAAAAAAAAAACAAACGCAAGATTTTTAAGGTTAAAATAATCTGTATATTTTTATGATCATGATAAATACATTTGCACAACGAAATAACGCTGGAACACAGAATAAGAGGCCAGACAAAGAGAGATCTTGATGCGTATCAGGAATTCACGTATTCATGGAAGTTCAACAACTGGCCTTTATTAACAGACACACGAGGCAACAACGGCAGAACTCCCTCGGGCATATCAAACTGTCGTAAGGAAAAACGCTGTCTCCAGGACGGCTGGGTGAAGTCAAACGATTCATGAGAGTGAAACTTAGCCATCTTGTTGCTTCAGTCTTGACTGCAAGGCGAAAGAGCAACTTCTGTGCACGCGAGGCGACAACAGCAGAACTCCCGCAAGGCATATCAGACTGTTGTAAAGTGTGGCTGCCGCTGTAAACGAGGGGTAATACTCATTCCAAAGACCGCTAACACCTCCTAGTGGCGATCCGTAGAATAACAGTTTTAAATGACACCACAATGCGCACTCACTTAATTACGCGGAGAAATACTGCAGCCCACTAGGCTTTAAATAGAATAATGTACCTTACAGCGCTCCTTCTGTTTTATTAAAATTATTTATTTACAAGTATTCCTTAGTTTAGTATCCACGCATCGTTTCAGTATTCATTTTTCTAAACATATATTTATTTAAAAAAAAAAAAAAAAAAGTCAGCGAGAGAGAAGCCCGGGCTCGACCCGACCCGAACGTAATGACTGACATTTTAGGTCCGACCCGACCCGAATTTCGGGCCGGCTCGGGCTCGGGTTCGGGCTAAAGATCTTACCTCTAATATAAATCATATTATGCAGTGCAAAATGCTTCTTTTAAAATCAGATCTCATTTCTATGAGTATGAATTTGTCTTAATAAAGTACACTACTCACAAAAAGTTAGGGATATTTGCCTTTCAGGTGAAATTTATGGAAAATGTAAAAAGTTCAAGCTCCAGTGATATCATGTCATGAAAGTAGGACATTTAATTAGAAGGATGCACTGGTCTCATCTCATCGACTGCTGATCAGAGGGTGGGTCGCGGGGGGAGCAGCTTTAGGAGGGAAACCCAGACTTCCCTCTCCTCAGGCACTTCAACCAGCTCCACCGGCGGCATCCCAAGGCGTTCCCAGGCCAGCCGAGAGACATAGTCTCTCCAGTGTGTCCTGGGTCGTCCCCGGGGCCTCCCGCCAGTGGGACATGCCCGCAACACCTCTCCAGGGAGGTGTCCAGGGGGCATCCGAACCAGATGCCCGAGCCACCTCAGGTGGCTCCTCTTAACGCGGAGGAGCAGCAACTCGACTCTGAGTCCCTGCCGGATGACCGAGCTTCTCACCCTATCTCTAAGGGGGAGCCCAGACACCCTGTGGAGGAAACTCATTTCGGCCGCTTGTATCCGGGATCTTGTTCTTTCGGTCACGAAAGAAGAGGCACAGCCCAAAGAGGCAAAGTGGGTCCCCCTTCCCATGGACTCACCACCGGTGGGAGGGGCCAAAGGGGTCGGGTACAGAGCAGGCTGGGTGGCAGCCGTTTCCAGTGAGGGTTGGACTCCACCAAGGTTTCCCTTTGTCACCGATTCTAGTTGGGATGAAGATCAGCAACTCCAAATCCGAGACCAAGGTCCTCAGTCGGAATAGGGTGGCGTGTCCTCTCCGGGTCGGGGATGAGATCCTGCTCCAAGTGGAGGAGTTCAAGTATCTTGGTGTCTTGTTCACAAGTGAGGGCACGATGGAGCGGGAGATCAACAGGCGGATCGGTGCAGCGTCTGCAGTGATGTGGGCTCTGTATCAGTCCGTCGTGGTGAAGGAAGAGCTGAGCCAAAAGGCGAAGCTCTCGATTTACCGGTCGATCTATGTTCCAACCCTCACCTATGGTCACGAGCTGTGGGTCGTCACCAAAAGAACAAGATCCCGGACACAAGGGGCCGAAATGAGTTTCCTCCGCAGGGTGTCCGGGCTCTCCCTTATAAGAGATAGGGTGAGAAGCTCGGTCATCCTGGAGGGACTCAGAGTCGAGCCGCTGCTCCTCCGCATTGAGAGGAGCCAGCTGAGGTGGCTCGGGCATCTGGTTCGGATGCCTCCTGGACGCCTCCCTGGGGAGGTGTTCCATGTCCCACCGGCGGGAGGCCCCGGGGACGACCCAGGACACAATGGAGAGACTATGTCTCTCGGCTGGCCTGGGAACGCCTTGGGATCCTGCCGGCGGAGCTGGTTGAAGTGGCTGGGGAGAGGGAGGTGCTGCTGCCCCCGCGACCTGACCTCGGATAAGCGGTAGTAAATGGATGGATGGATATATTAAATATGATTTACTATAGAGACACACATATTTGCTCCCAAAAATGCATCAATATACGTTCTATTTTAAATGTTTTAAGTGTCCCAAAGACATGTTTCTTGTTTTTCTATGCTAGAGCATACAGAAGGTTTTGATGCAATTTCTCAACTGCAGAGAATGGGTGAAGCAATGATAGTAATTGCAAAAACGGCCAGCAGGTGGTAGCAAAGTATAAGAGGTCAAGCAGGGCCGTGTTGAAAACAAGCTGTTTCTCCACAATTCTAAAGAGATTCGTGGATAATGATTACTTGAAACTTAGCTATATTCTAATGCTAAGAGCTGCAAAACGGAAACAGATAGAAATCCATCCATCCATCTTCTTCCGCTTATCCGGGGTCGGGTCGCGGGGGCAGCAGCTTCAGGAGGGAGACCCAGACTTCCCTCTCCCCAGCCACTTCAACCAGCTCCTCCGGTGGGATCCCAAGGCGTTCCCAGGCCAGCCAAGAGACATAGTCTCTCCATTGTGTCCTGGGTCGCCCCCGGGGCCTCCCGCCGGTGGGACATGGAACACCTCCCCAGGGAGGCGTCCAGGAGGCATCCGAACCAGATGCCCGAGCCACCTCAGCTGGCTCCTCTCAATGCGGAGGAGCAGCGGCTCGACTCTGAGTCCCTCTAGGATGACCGAGCTTCTCACCCTATCTCTAAGGGAGAGCCCGGAAACCCTGTGGAGGAAACTCATTTCGGCCGCTTGTATCCGGGATCTCGTTCTTTCGGTCACGACCCACAGCTCGTGACCATAGGTGAGGGTCGGAACGTAGATCGACCGGTAAATCGAGAGCTTTGCCTTTTGGCTCAGCTCTTTCTTTACCACGACGGACCGATACAGAGTCCGCATCACTACAGACGCTGCACCGATCCGCCTGTCGATCTCCCGCTCCATCCTACCCTCACTCGTGAACAAGACCCCAAGATACTTGAACTCCTCCACTTGGGGCAGGATCTCATCCCCGACCCGAAGACGACACTCCACCCTTTTCTGACTGAGGACCATGGTCTCGGATTTGGAGGTGCTGATCCTCATCCCAACCGCTTCACACTCGGCTGCGAACCGCCCCAGTGAGAGTTGGAGATCCCGGCTTGATGAAGCCAACAGCACCACATCATCTGCAAAGAGCAGAGATGCAATGCTGGGGCCACCAAACCGGAACCCCTCAACGCCTTGGCTGCGCCTAGAAATTCTGTCCATAAAAGTTATGAACAGAATCGGTGACAAAGGGCAACCTTGGCGGAGTCCGACCCTCACCGGAAACGAATCCGACTTACTGCCGGCAATACGGACCAAACTCTGGCAACGGGTACAGGGACCGAACAGCCCGTATCAGGGGGCCCGGTACCCCGTACTCCCGAAGCACCCCCCACAGGACTCCCCGAGGGACACGGTCGAACGCCTTCTCCAAATCCACAAAACACATGTGGACTGGTTGAGCGAACTCCCACGCCCCCTCAAGGATCCTGCTGAGGGTGTAGAGCTGGTCCACTGTTCCACGGCCAGGACGAAAACCACACTGCTCCTCCTGAATCCGAGATTCGACCTCCCGACGGACCCTCCTCTCCAGCACCCCCGAATAGACCTTACCAGGGAGGCTGAGGAGTGTGATCCCTCTGTAGTTGGAGCACACCCTCCGGTCCCCCTTCTTAAAAAGGGGGACCACCACCCCGGTCTGCCAATCCAGAGGCACTGTCCCCGATGTCCACGCGATGTTGTAGAGGCGTGTCAACCACGACAGCCCCACAACATCCAGAGTCTTTAGGAACTCCGGGCGGATCTCATCCGGTGGCCCTGCCACCGAGGAGCTACAGATAGAAATATACTTTTTTTGTCCTGGTGAAAGAAGAGACTAATCTTTCTTTTGGTAGTTTCCTTGTTGTTGTTTTTTTATTTTTATAGCAAAAGAACACAATATTCTGTGGGCCTTGCAAAATCAGTCAAAATCCAGTAAAACAGCCTGGAGAAAAGGGGGTTGCTTCAATTAAATTTTTTAGAGATGTACCACAATTTCAGGAGAATCAGAACAAAACCTGCAACTCACATCGGTGTCTTTCCAGAACCTTTTTTTTCCCCATAATAATACTAAATTGGATAAATCCCATGTATAATTTCAAATGATACTTTAATATATTACTCGTAATTATATAACATCTAGTCACGTGGTACATACTTAGGGCAATGCGTCAGAACCAGGAAGCTCTCAGTTAGAACAACATCCAGGTATTCCGTCCGTACTTTGGACTTAGACTTAGACTTGACTTTATTGATCTCTTTGGTATGGCTCCCTCTGGGAAATTTACATATCCAGCAGCAATAAGAACAGATAATAAAATAAAAAATAATTCAATCAATCAATAAATAGGGTTATTACACTAGAGATTGAATTAATAATAATAATAATAATAATAATAATAATAATAATAATAATAATAATAAATAAATAAAAATTCAATCAATCAATAAATACGGTTATTCATCCATCCATCCACCCATTTTCTTGACCGCTTATTCCTCACAAGGGTCGCGGGGGGCGCTGACACCTATCTCAGCTGGCTCTGGGCAGTAGGCGGGGGACAGCCTTAACTGGTTGCCAGCCAATCGCAGGGCACACAGAGACGAACAACCATTCACACCCACACGCACACCTAGGGACAATTTGGAGCACCCAATTAACCTGCCATGCATGTCTTTGGAATGTGGGAGGAGACCGGAGTACCCGGAAAAGACCCACGCGGGCACGGGGAGAACATGCAAACTCCACCCAGGAAGGCCGGAGCCTGGACTCGAACCGGGAGGCGGACGTGCTAACCACTCGACCACCGTGCCGCCCTTAAATACGGTTATTACACCAGATATTGAATTAATAATAATAATAATAATAATAATAATAATAATAATAATAATAATAATAAGGAAGAAGAAGAAGAAGAAAATAAAAAATAAAAATTCAATCAATAAATAAATAAGGTTATTTCATCGGAGATTGAATTAAATAAATTAAATTAAAGTACAGTAAAGTGCCATATTTGTGAAGTGAAGTGCACGCTACACCCTCCTCCCCAACCAGTGAGGAGTTGTAGAGTACAATGGCACGGTTTTTAGTCTGTTGGTCCGGCACTTGGGGAGTGCCATGACCCTTATGGCTTTTTGCGTACTTGCAATTGGAACAGTACTTGGGCCGCAACTGATGACGTATAAGGATGTAAATACGGACAAGAATGCATATTGAGAAACGGCCAATGACATCCAGGTCAATTCCGTGTACAAGTTGCATTGGTCATCTGAGGATTGCTTGTGAAATGACAAATTTATACGTTTTGATTTTGGTCGTCTAATTGGTCTGACGCTCGTTTTTTTCCATCCATCCATTTTCTGAACCGCTTATTCATAGAGATTTTTTTACTTTACAAAATCATCTTACCGGTCTGATCCAGCTCACGGGCCGGGCCGTACGATTGACACCCCTGGTCTAATGCTTCATCCCAAGATGAAAATAACACAAACCATGGCAATTCATCCAACTCAAGTGCCATTGCACTTAGTTCTTTGTTAATTTAGCACAATCTGAGAATGAGCATTTGTTTCCTCCCTTTTCCACAGCAACCACTTTAAGTTGTGCAGAATAAATAAGAAGGCAAGTCGAAGAAACACGAGAAAGACAGCATGTGTTCTTTGGAATCGTGCCACTCTTTGGTTGTCAATGTGAAAGTGAGTCGGCAAGTGTTAGCAATCACTGGAAATTACATGCTTTTAGAAGGATTTCATATAATGGTATTAGACTGTTATAAGACGTTTGGCAGGCCAAATTGATGGGAATTATATTCATGGACATGGTATGTCCACCCTGCAGCTCCTTGTCAATTCTATCATGTTGCATATTTTCCGAGCGTTAGTGATTATGTGAATAAATCACAACAGATGTGGAACGGCAAAGATTTAGATGTCTCCAGAGTGAGCCCAGGCCAGCGTAAGAGAGTTGGAAACTATACAAATGAAATAAATCTCTTTCCTAGGATCCGAACTTGCCTTGAAGTTATTATTATTATTTATGTATTTTTTTCTTTGAGAGCTCAGAATTGTTCATTCGGTAGTCTTACCGATTCAGCGTCTTATCATCATTGCTCTCTTTTTTTTTTTTTTTTTACGTGTATGTCTGCGTTTGTGTTTGTGCGTTTGCGTGCAAATACGTGTAAATTTATACTCATTAACTCACCTAAAACCTCATAAAAATCCCATTACCCTTCACCTTAACCAGATACTTCAGAGTCTCGCCAGAGTTGTGAGGTTCAAACGGTCAGGAGACCAGAGAAAAGGTCAGACAAGATAAAAAGAAAAGAAAGATACATCAAAGTGAAATGCAGCACCGACCAAACACTTCCTGCTTTCCCCATGGTTACAAAATCAAAGTCTTACGCCAAACCCAGAAGCCTCTAAATTGCAATAAATTAAAGAGATCTCAAGAGACCAGAGGAAAAACTAAAGAGAGGAAGGAGGGAAGGATCGATGAGGCAGAGTGAGATCCATAGAAGCCAGTACATCCAATCCATCAAAGTGAAATCCAACACCAACCAAACACCTCCTGCATGGTTACAAAACCAGTCTTACGCCAACCCCAGAAACCTCTAAATTCCAACAAATTGAGGAGATCTCAAGTGACCAGAGGAAAAACTAAAGAGAGGAAGGAGGGAAGGATAGATAAAGCAAAGTGAGATCCACAGACAACAGCACCCACTGATTCAACGAGCAGTGGGAGGGAGAGGCGAATTCTGTTTGAATTTCAGTAGATGCTGGTGTGATGGATCTGGCATGTATAAGGACCGCCACCAAAGAAAGAAGCCGTCAACCGCGGCCCAGCAAAGCGAGCACCGCCCCCCCGGAATCCCCCGAGCCGCGGCAGCACCAAGGCCACCCATACGCCACCCGGGCGGACACTGGTCGGCGAGCCAATCCAGACGCCCGGAACACCCCCGCCTCCGCCCCGGCCCGCACCCCTGAGCCCAAGGCCGCTGAACGAGGCCCGGCAGGCCCCACAGCGCCCCACCGGTCCCCAGCCCCCATAACGACCCCCCCCGCACCCCACCCAGACCCGCCACACACCACGACCCAGGCTCCGCCACCCCCCAGCCCCCAAACCCCTGAACACACCCCGAACCCCAAACCCCCTCCCGTCCACCCCCCCCCCCCCCCAAACAAGCCCCCCCCCAACCCCACCAGCCCCCCCGAACCCCGCCCCCCGCATCCCGAGAACCCACCCGCCCCCAGAAACCGGCACCGGGCAGCAGTGCAGAGAGGGAAGACGTGCCCACCCCACCTCCAGCCGTGTGGAAGGACGGCACAGCGGCGGGAGGGGGGAAGCAGAGGAGGAAGCACCGGGGGAGGGGCGGAACACCAGAACACCGCACCCGGTGAGAAGAGGCCCCGGTCGTCGCGCCAGCGTACTAGTGACACCTAAACCTGTTACTGAGTCCGCCAGCTCGCCAACTGGCGAGCTCTACCCTTACACCGTGAATGTGGCCCCACCCAGTGTATATACAAGTGTGTGCGTGTGGTGCATTAAAATTGGGAGCAGGTGAGATGGAGCAGAGGGAAAAACAATTTCCCCTACTCCGATCCACCCGCATCCCAAAATAAATGAATGTGTATGTGTGTGGTTCATTAAAAAAGGAAATGGACAAAGTGGTGGGGCAGGGACACAGATGGGGGGACCACAGCACTGCCAGGCACTGTGAGGGGGGAAGCGGGTAGGAGACGACAAGAAGGTGAAAGGGTGGCTGCAGGGCAGCGGGGGGGGGCACAAGGGAAAAGGGACCGGGATGCAGAGAAGGACGGGCGGGGGGGAGGCAAGGAGGGAGAGGCAACAGGGGGGAGGAAGGGGGAGGGGGGAGGGAACCACGGAGCACACTAGAGGCCCACCCGCCCCGAACCGCGCCGCCGGGCACGGAGCAGCGGACCGCCTTGAAGTTATTCTGAAAACATTAAGTATTTCATATGGTTGGTATCATAAAAATAATTATCAAGAACACTAAGTTGTTTATATTTATAGAATGCAAATCAAGTTTAAAAAAATAATTTCTAAAAATTCCTAATTAACTTCACAGGATTAATCAACTACTAATCAATAAAAATCACAAACATGGCTACTGTGGGCTGTAGCTGACGTCAAAACACGACAACGGCAGTGTGAGAAAAACTCGACCATCTACACTCTAACCCCGGGTTTTCACCGGATGCGGTTGCGGTGCGGTGCGTCTTGACTGCGTGCTCCGGACGGGTCAATTTTTTTGTCAATCCACACCGGCTCCGCACAGCTGCGGTCCGGCAGCTCCGTCGCCGCCCACTTCCCAACGTGTCTCGCGGGACCGCGCGCGCGCGATCATGTGGCATTTCACAACGACAAACATACAGAAAGTCTGCTCAACAGAGAAGCAGAAAGAGAGGTGGACTTCTTTTGATTTAACCTTTTCTTCTTCTTCTGCTATGAGATTCCATGCAGCATCCTTTTTTTGGTTGTCCTTGTAAAGTATATTAATAACGAGAGTCGGGTCAGTGCGGGTCCACTCTTTATTTCTGTCTTCTGCGTCCGGCTGCCGCTCAGTACGGCAAGCGAGACGGGCACAACAAGCAATCGCGAACATCAAACTCACAATACATTACAGTCCTTATAAAAAGGATGTGCCGTGTCATATATTATTTTGTGGTTTTCCACCTCCAATATAAACCTCTCCTCGTCCATGTTCGCTGGTGTCTAAACCGTGAATGAGCACATGGCCCGGCGACGCCCACGTCACGTTTTGCTGAAAAACTTGCGAAATAGGAGCTGGCGAGTGTTTTATTCTGAAAGGTAACCGGGGAGGTGGTCACTGCACATGAAGCACATGCTCCGCCTTATCTGCACAGCCGCAGACAGAGAGAAACAGGAGGAGGAGAAAACAGGAGAGGAAAGGACGACACACAAACGCGGTTTGTACAAGATGAGCCAAAAACGCAGTAACATTTTAATTAGACATTTTAATTGGTTAAAGTCAGATGAGAGAAGGAGCCGATCAGCCCGTCCAAGTTGATATGTTTATTTATTTATTTATTTATTTTAATGCAAATTTAAAATAAAGCAAGGTCTTTTATCCTGGACCGGGTGAGTAGCTAATGTTTGTTTTGTCCGCTGCTGCTGTTGCAGTTAAATTACTACTCACTATTTTTGTTATTTGATTGTTATTTTGATTGTTGTTGGTTGAAGTTTTCATTTTGTTTCTTGTTTATTGTATGGACACTATTAATTTCTTCAATAAAATGATTAAAAAAAAAAATCTTTGCTTGATAATTGTTGCTATTTGCACTCAGTAGAGTGCAATATTTAGTTCACCAAGTCATTTATCAAAATGTATGGTAAATTGGTCGTAAATATTTAAAATAAAAGCTAAAGTTAAAAGAGCCGTTTGCGAGCCGATCCAAATGAACTGGCTCACCGAAAACAGTTGAAAATCCCATCACTACTGCCTCTTGTCTCGAGACACCATCATTCAGACAGAAGAAAGATGGAAACATATTCAACTTAACACACCACTAACTCTGATACACTGGAAAAACTCGAAATCTTGCCAAGAACATTTGTCTTATTTCTAGTCAAATTATGCCTATGTGCTTAATTTTAGACAACATGACTTATAGCCAAAATTACACAAAGATGGAAACCCCTTGTTTCAAGACAGTGCATCTTGAATATCTTGTTAAGTGAGAAAATCTTGAAATGATCTTTTTTTGAGGAATATTTTAGATGAAATAAGCTTTTTTGACACATCAAGATATTTTGTATGCATTTCAGATGTAGGTTGTATGATGAATGATCTTGTTTCAAGAAAGAAACCAAACTTTAATTGAGACCACACATCTTTATTGAAACAGCAGATCAAAACCTTCTCCCGAATCACAGCCCCTGCAGTCATAATTGATGGAATGCATATTAACAGTGACATGCAATGATGACGGTGAGCTCATATTTCACTGGAATGTACAGTACCTTATTAAAGTTAAAGGGATACTTGCCTCATTGAGCCATTTTCAGCAGTAAAAAGTTATTTTGGCTTCATCCAAAGATGATGCCAAATTTGTTTTCATGAAATTTTATATCAATCGGAGTCTCTATCGAAGTTCAAATATATTTCAGTACATATTAAGCACAGGGGAGATTTTTGCACATAATGTGCCGTTTATTAAGAATGTATAAAATGTACAAAAAAAATAATTCAGCACTGTTTAACTTGAATGAACTTGCACTCACACGCAGATACTGTATTCATGCAATTACAGTACTTTTATCAACATAACATTATAATATGAACATAATGCAAATTTGTATTACAGTATGACTAAAGATCCTGTTTAAGTGCCAAACTCTCCTTGTCGTTTCATTTTCCACACACCCTATGAAAAATAAATTTATTACTCCAACTACTACTTCATTTACAACCACATAATTTATTAATGTGATTAATTAATAATAATGTTAATAAATCCTCCACTTCTACCTGTAAATCCAAACGTCATTTAGTGTCTGTTTGAACTTTCAACCATTGGAGGGTGCTATTGTATTGCATAACAACAACAACATACTTATTTTTAGCTTGCACAAAACTACGTTGCTTATTGATGTCCGTCCAAAACAATCTATAGGCGCTTTCACACCGCAGGAACTTATGATGGAACTTCCATATGTTCCGGGGGAGTTTGTCCAAAGTTTGCGTTCACACACAAAACCAGTTCCGGGTCTGGGGGGGTCGGAACGGTACTACCTAAGTTCCTAGGCATGAGGAGGGTATTTGGGTGTACCCTGAACGACACAAGGTGGGGGCGTGTTGTCTAGTGTGTTATGATTGGTTGACTGGATGAGGAGGTGTGTCGTTTTGGTTAGATGATTTTTTTTTTTCCCGCGGTAAAGCCGCCATTTCTTCTTTACTATACTCCATCGGGCGCTACGACTTTTTCTTCAAACATTTCGGCAATGGAAGGATTAAAAAACCGAGAGGTGGACGGACGAGGAAGTACAGGCTCTCCTGAGCAAACATGGGACGAGGAGACCCAACGGCACTTCGAAAGTCCAACAAGAAACGATAATAACCGCGAAGCTAGCAGAGTAACATTACACACACAAAAGCAGGTGAGGGAAAAACTAAAGAAACTCCAACAGGACTAAAGGAAACTCAAGGACCACAACAACCACAGTGGAAATGACCGCAAAATTAATAAATGTATGAAAGACTGGACGACATTCTCGGCCACCGGATGGGTTGTACCACCAATAGTACAAAGGAGGACTCTGCAATCACCATGCTGGAAGCAATGTGCAAGGACACGGCAGTGTGCGAGGATTCATTGCCAACAGCCTTGCTAACACACGAAGGTAAGACAGAATTGCCTCATGCACATCTTTGTATATATATTTATTTAGGTCGATGCTTGGTCGCAACGTGGCTTTTACACCGCGCTAGCATTAAACTGTTAGCGTAGCATGTTAGCTTAAGCTTGGCAAAGTCACGCATCCAGGGCAACTCCGAGCCCATGTAATGTGAAATCATTCCTAAATCAATTAACCTAGTAAACGAAAAGTATTGTAGGCAGCTAACGCCGAAATAGCCCTGCTTTCAGTGACGAAATTGAAAAGCTTCGTGAAAAGGACGTGTGGAAGCTAGGCATACTATTCACTGTTAAAAGCAAAACAACCACTTCGTTTTTTGTTTTGTTTTGTTTTTTCCTTAATACAAAGCTCTGCATTCAACGTAATGTTGAATTGAGTGGATTGAGTGGGTCAGATGAAACGCCATATCATGTAAAATGAGATAACAAATTAATGGACTAGACTCAATTCTTAGTTCGAGACCAATTGGTGTCTACATGAGTGAAAACCAAACCAAATGGCCTCTGTGTGTAGCTCCCTAAAGCAACCACCAGATGCCGCCAAACCTGTACAACCAAGCTGCACTCAGCACAGCTCGAACATACCATATAAGGTAACGGAAGTGGCCAAATACAAATTAAGTGTAAATAAAGGGTATCCTGAATTAAGCAATAATACACACACACAATCTATATTCGATAATTGTTAACCTGAGTTATGGATCAATGATTACAGCACATTGATGCCAACTATGAAGTTTGCTGTCTTTTCTTTCATTTACTTTACGAGCGATACTGTCTTAATCGCTGATGACATTGCTGTAACTGCATTAAGTGAAAAGACTACCTGTATGTATTGTCCAACTCTCAACAAAGACATGCACGATGTGTAACCAGAACTAGAAATAATCTGTTAAATTCCCTGAGAGGATTTGGGATTAACATGTCATGTATATACATGTTATTCATGCTTGCTTAGTTATGTTTAAAACATTAATACATATAGGATGTGTTGATTTTAATATAATGATTGTTGAATAAGAGCTAAGACTATTGACATATGTATTACAAGTAGAACAGAAGCTTTCAGCCCCACATTGAATTTCCTGTTTGAAAAACAGGAACTGGTTGCTAAGCTACGCAAGCCACAGAGCGCAACCTGGTTCAACAGTTTCCTGTGTGTGTTGATGCAAAGATCAAGCCCCGACTTGCGCGCTTGTAACGTAACTGTGTGGAGACTTACTGAGAACAAGTCCCAAAATGTTTTGCGCATTGATATGTGAAGAGACTGGAAATCCCCACGTAAGCGCGGAAGGACACACTCGCCATGATGAAACCAGTGGCACGCACCCAAGTTTATAAAAGATCGTCCCTTGCGATGATCGAGGCTCTTCTTCGTCACCCTGCGATGTGATCTGTATGGAGTGTGTTGCTGAAGGTTGATTCTCGGCTTCGTGGGACTTAGGTTTCTTCATGAAAGGACTTTGACTCTTTGCCGTGGGTGAATCATTCTTCAAAGATTGGGTAAAGTACAAAATTTTTATTAATAAGGTGTTTAAGAGGAAGATATGAAAGATTTATCGCGTGTAGGGTGAGAGCCATTTAACCACTCCCATATCTTTAAATTATTTTTGACCAAAAACGCCTTATTTTGAATCGGGTTTTGAGTTCTCTTGAGAAATGATCAATCTTAGAAAGCTCTGAAAAAAGGTTTAAATATTATTTTGATTCCTGTTTCCTATTTTATTCTATCTTTATTGATTTTATGTTTTTATTTTAAATGTGATTTTTATGAATTATGTTCGCTATATCATTATTGTCAATAAAATTATTAAAAGACTATTTGTGAATTAATCATTTTATTTGTTTCTTTTTCTTTTTATTTTTATTTCTTTCGGACATTTTATAAGTCCGAGGTCGTTTTATAAGGCCTAATAAAATACTTTATAAACCAAGTGTGAATTTATTATTTTTGATTCTTTTTATTTTTATTTTTTATTCATTTATTTATTTATTTTTATTTGATTTTGTTTTCATTCGTTTTGATCATTTCGTAAGTCAGCATTATATTTCTTCGAGACGGACACAACAGCAACGGACGTCCGGAAAGAGGTAAGTGCATTCGAATGACATCTAACCAGTGTTTCCATCTGTATTAATAAAGTCAAATACTCCAGCTTGATATGAAACAAATCCGTATGATCCTTACAAGGATTATTAAATAACTAGGTCAATAACAAATGCAAACAACTTATGAAAGTGGAGCTGCCAATGTAAGTGAGGTGTTCATACTATATTCCTGGGCTTTGTGTGGTTATTCACTCGGGATTGATAGGTGGATGAAAACGGATTGGCCTCATGATAAGAAGACAGTGAACAAACCTAGGTGAGTCCACTTTGATATATCGGCTTAATTAATTCCCGTCTCCTCACGCTAACGCCTTAGAGCCGATGAGGGAAAAGGGGAATTTCTAACCCTTTAATTGGAGAGTCGATCAGGACATATTTCCCGATTTAAGTCCTGCGGGTAAGCGGAAGTTGACAGTAACTAAAACGTTTTAACTTGTTAGCCTCATCACCTAACAACTCATAAAAAAAACAAAAAAACTCATAAACAGTTCTAGGGAAACTGAAACGTAAGAAAAATCCTGCTTGTGTAAACAATTGCACCTTAACACATGCGTGCATTTGTCATTAACGTATGTACATGAAATTCATAGGCATACACAATAATAAATCCTCATACTCACATATACAATTTTCATTTCACTCATAATGGTGCATTGAGAAAGGGGAAAAAAAAAGTTACATTCCTGCAATTTTACTAGTGTGTATTGCCTAAAAAAGCTTCAAGTGCATGCCGCCATATTTGGCAATGTAGTGTGGCATATTCTGTTCTGTAACTATGAAAAATGAAAGTACATTAACGTGAGTGCCGTGTTTTACCCCTACCTAAATCATTGTACTGTACTCTTACTCATTGCACGAATCTGTTGAAACCGTTTAAGTCGATGCGTTAGGAAGGTACAAGCGAGGATGGTCCATCCACAAGCAGAAACTGCGCCACTCGAACAGAGTTTCCTGCCCCTTTGTCAAGTTCCAATAAGTTCAAAGTCATGTAACTGGAAGCTCATCAAAAGTATTTACTGTCACTCATTGTACATTTACATCCCTATAGGTTAGCGGACACGGGACCGAGACCACCTATTTTTGGAATACCTGCACCAATTTGATGAAAAGAAGGGGGAGTCCACGAGTGCAATGTTCTTAGAAGAAATGCAGTTGCACAAGGAGGACCTTGAACTCAGACGCGAGCAGCACAAGGAGGAAGTTGACCTCAGAAGCGAGGAGCGCAAGGAAGATCAACACGTGGCACATGAGCTGGTTGAACAAAGGCACGACAGAGAGTTCCAAATGGGCTTCCTGGCAGTCCTAAACAGACTTGTGGACACAAATAAGCCAAATGCATAAGTAATAAATGCTTTTGTTTTCATATCACTTTTGTGGTTCTGTTTTTTTTTCCACACGAATAAAAACTTATGCTCAATGAATTCTTTTTAATGTTTTTATTTTTGACAAACAGTAATGCAAACATAATTACAGCGTCCCACCATTCAGAGGTTCTGATGTTCTTCCACTCCCTGCGCGGAACATACCCAGATTGGTAGAAGTGGCAAATCTGAAACAGAAACACAACAATTTAACAAAACACTTTGGATCGGTCAATCATGTGTTTAACAGAAAAAAAAAAAAAACATGCAGACAGACTAACAATACATCCAGGTCCAACGGTATTATGAAATACGCAGCGTACATGTAGCGTGAACAGCAACTCGCCATCAAGCCCTATTTTGCCGTGAATTGCACGAGAACTCGGCAGGAAACACCAGTTTCCAGCGATTGCCCTTTTCATGGCAGAAAGTACGACAAAATATCCACAAACGACCGACGCGCGGGGACACACGCAAGTAGACGTGCAACTGAACGCGCCAGTCATACGATGTGGTTAAGGCACTAATACACTCTGTAACTTCATTTTTTTTTTTTCGTGTTCTCCACCTTGCAAGGGGAGCTCCATTACATGTTACAGCTTAATTCCGATGTGAAATAAATTTCGTATAATTGTGTGTTTAAACCTTACCAGTGCACGTCTTCGTGCTTGCAGGTTTGACTGTCTTTCCAAGTGAGCAACTCCTGCCCATTTCTCAACTTGATGTGGTAATACGGCGGGTCCCAATGGTTCTCATCAACCTTTCCCGTGAAGTTCTAATTGCTGCAAACACAACTCTGTACAACATGACAAGGAAAACGAAAAGATGATATGCCTTGTATCATAACAAATGGCGATGGAGGGTCAAAAGTCGCGTTTTTCAACGTCACACTGGTTGTTTGTCATTCAGTTTTACCGGTACCGCCACTTGCTGGACAGGCGGGGTAGTGCTGTTTTTTTTCTTCCCCTGACATACGTCATCAGTCTCATTTGAATAAACTACCCTGCCTGCTTTCATGCCGTGTGAACGCAAACCCGTGGGCCGCTCACAAGTTTTTCGGACCCGGAACTGACTCTACCATGAACTCAAAGTTCCTGGGCTTTTTGGTGTGAAAGCGCCTATATATCTGAACTAGAGGTGTCAGTGGATTAAAATTTGTAATCATAATTAATCGCATTACTTCAATAATTAACTGACTATTAATCACACATTAATTGCACATTTTATATCTCAATTTATACATACATTTACAATAAAATGTACAATTTCAATATGTGTTTTTTTTTTTTAGTCATTGATAGAGTAATTTCATCACAATTCAATTAAAAGAATTTAAAAATTCATTGATAGAGTAATTTCATAACAATTCAAGAAAAAAAAAGTTAAAAAAAAAATAAAAATAAAATATGTGCTGTACTGTAAAACCAAACCAAAGCGTGACTGATTTTTGGGCATTTTATTTTTGTTGCTCGTCATTCAACTGCGCCTGGGTCCCCTTCCGCCATCATCAGCCCGCCATTTTTTAATTTTTATTTTTTTAAAGCCAAAAGAACCTGTAATGCAGTTACAGGTTGTCAATTGATGACATTTATTTGTAATTTGAAAACATCTTAATGTCAATATATCACTTTGTGCTTTACAGCAAACTTGATTACTGCTCGTGCCAGTGCAGGTGTGGACAGTCAAGCAACCTTGGCCAAGCACTACAATGTGCTACAGGCTTTGTTTAAAAGAAGAAAACTTATAAACTACCAGGATGTTTCTCAGCTTTAGGACTTGTAATTTTCAGCCAGAAGATCATTTATTGACTGATATAATTAGTGAGGAGACCAGACCTGATAAGATTCTCGAAGCTTATCCTGTTTTAAGGACACTAGACATGTAAGTCATCGTTGATTGTGCATAATTGATACAAGGCACTAGACACTCAATGTTTTTGATTTGGATTTCCATGTCTAAAGCAATTTTTACTCATATCAATTTTGATAAAATATTTTATAGGTGATGGATGAGCTGCGACGCATTCTGGACATGAGAAACTGTAACTTCATCTGTGAATTAAAGGGAAGATGGCATGTCACCTGCCAAAGAGTGCAGATTTTTGGTGTGTCCAAAAAGATGCTGAAATCACCAATGGGAGTGGACAAAGGTTAACTTTTTTTCTTCTTTTCTGTTTTTTTTGTTTTTTTTTGTGTTTTTTTTTGTGATCACATGATCACAGTGAGGTTAAGGGATTAAGTATGGAGGACCAAAAATGCCTAAATAAAAAAATAAAAAAAATACAAGTGAAGTTAAAACAGATATAAAAAAATATAATTCAAAAAAATAAATATAAAAGAATAAATATAAATGGAAATAGAGATATTGTTGAGGGTATGTATGTATATAAACGCTCTGCTCTCATTTATTTCATGGTGCAGACGTAAGCATGAAATGTTATTCAAATGAGTGGCGGTAGGGCTGTGCAATTAATTGAAATTCTGTTATAATTAAATTACTACACTCCACAATTACAAAATCGGCATAATAATAAATAAAATAATACTAATTTTGACTTATTTAAATGTATTTATTTTTCCCTTTTTTTTTAAATTTAAAATACTACTAAAGTTTCATCCAATAGGAACTTGCGAGTTTAGTGTATCAGAGAAATTTGTCTTAATATTTTTTACATGTTTAAACATTTTCTCGTTTTGTACCCAAAAACAAATGATTGTCTTAATCGTGATTGCAATTATTGCCAAATTAATATTAGATTAAGATTTTCTTCATAAATAAGCAGCCCTAAGTGGCGGTTCTAAGTGTGTCTTGGGTGGAACTATTCACCTATTGGTTGATCAACATGTCAGTCTGTCGGACTCTACTTGTTGCAGAGCAAGGGAGAATTCTCACACACGAAAGAAACAATGGATCTTGTTGTTTACAAGAACTTGTATGAAGTTGTCGAGCAACTCGGAAGTCGCAAGTTGTCATGACAGTGGACAAGATAGTCATCCATTGCTGGCGGTGTCCAACTCAAGCTTAGAACTGCACCCTCATTTGAAAACATTTCATGATGCATTTCATGCTGACAGCATCTGCAGCATGAACTAAATGAATACAAGAGCAGAGCGTTTTTTTGATTGACATTTAATTCTATTTATATTTATTTATTTTTATATTTATTCCCATATTTATTTTTATATTTAGTTTTTGAATCCCGTTTCATAGGTTTTACTTATTTATTTATTTATTTATTCATTTAGCCATTTATATATTTTTGTATTAATTTTTGCTTCCTGCTTGCCTAGTGTGTAGACGCAATCTGCTCTGCTCCTGCTTTGCTTTGCATTCTTTCAGCTGATAACTACTTTTTTCTTTCTTTTTCTGGGATTTTTCCTGGACATTTGCCTCGATGTGGCTGTACTACCTTTTTGTTTGGTAGTTACAACCAGCTGGGCGCTTTTTTCAACATTTTTTTGGGAAATTCCTCACGATAACGTGAGCACGGCCTGCTAATCAGCACGCGACTAGCAGCATGGCTGGACGAATGATGCCTTCCATCTCGACCGATGAATACCACAAACTTCTTCAGAAGATGGCAGTGCTGGAGACAAGAATGCACCGCCTTGAAATGTTTGTGGAGGTGAATGGAAAATCGTGGAATGACACCACACTGCCAATGTCTCCAAACGGTGGTCATGAGCATGCTAACAAACAGCTAGCTCCATCCACTGACCCTCTGTGGAATGTGCTGGGAGCAAAGCCAAAACTGAGGAGTCGTCGCCCAACAGCTGGACCTGACCGCCAACTAATGCCTGAGGAAACACGTCGGCCTATGCAAAAGGCTACCTCAACCCCAAGAAATCAGTCTTGGACGTTGGTACCAGCAAGAAAAAGGAAACAAAATACTGATATCGAACTGAGAAACAGGTTTGCCGTGCTGTCGCCGAGCCAGCAAGCCTCGGGGGATCACAGCACCAGTCAAAGGTATGAAACCGGACCTTCTCAGCAAATGCGTTCAGCTACTGAGACACAAACACTGATAATAGGCGACAAAGCCTTGTTTGGTGTTAAACGTCTGTGCAGCAGAAAAAACACAAAAGTTCTGTGTTTTGCTAATGACATGGTGCTGGACATTTCTGAAAAAGTCGACAAGGTTGCTACTGACTACCCGACTGTGAGATCGATTGTGATTCACACAGGAGCATTCGATGTGTTGAAAAAACAGTCGGAGATACTGAAGCAAGACTTTATTACCCTTCTACACAAGATGATATGCCTAAACGCAGAGGTTTTTCTGAGTGGTCCTCTGCCTACTGTCCGACCAGGTGATGAGCGTTTCAGTCGGATTATGTCACTCTCGAGATGGCTGAAAAGCATCTGTGCTTCTTACTCAGTGAACTTTATTGACAATTTTTCTATGTTTTGTGAACGTCACCATCTTTTCCAACGCAATGGGATTTATCTCAATAAGCAGGGAGTCAGATTACTGATAGCCAACATCTTCCATAGTGTGCGTCACTGGACGCTATGTTCCCAAAACAAAGGACATGAAACACAACAACCGATAAGAAGAGGATCTGGTGAGGGTGGCTCACTATCTTGCACTCCCTGCCCTTCAGAACAGAACAGATTGATTTGTCCTCATCTGCCCACACTCCAAACACCAAACATCCAGCTCCCCTGCTCCCGAACGACACCTGCCAAACACCACCACGACCACCACTACCACCACCAGTTTCACTACCAGATGCGCCCCTGCGCTGTTCATCGCCCCCAAGCGACATCTGCCAGACAGCGCCACTACCGGATTCACTGCCGGATGCACCCCCGCGCTGTGCACCGCCCCCGAATGACCCGATGACTGACTCGCAAGCAAGTCTCACCAACAGGTTGAGCAATCTGGTCAATCTCTCCATACAGCTAAATAAAAGTCTCTCCAGGCAGCTGCCTGCTGATGACGGTTCGCCCATGCTCCCCCCAAGACGCCACATTCAGCTATCTACTAATTGTCTGACTCCACCAAGCCTCAGCATACAGCTCCCCACCCGCCGACCTCCATCTTTGGCGATGGAGAATCTCAACTACAGCTCGGTCTGATATGCTTTGGGTCCAGACTACATATACAATATAAAAAATGTGTGTTCCCAGAATAAGTCAGGACCCAAGGAAGCTTGTGGCGTTCCTGTGATTACAAGAAATAGAAAGTTGGCAAAAGAAATGAGAAGAAATAAGTCAGAAGCTACAAACCTAGTCAGTATAGCTTGTCAACCTCTGACTAAACCAGCGTCTCCGATTACCACTGTGAGACTAGCGCTACTAAATACAAGATCACTAGTCAACAAATCATTGTTGATTCATGACATTATTATGACATGATCTTGACTTATTTCTCCTCAGTGAAACATGGCTAACAGAAGGTTCCTGCAACACTGTTCTCAATGAGGCAACACCAACAAATTTTAGTTTCATGAACAAATGTCGTAATGGCAAAAAAGGCGGTGGACTTGCTGCCATTTTTAAATCTCTATTTCAGTGTAAAGAAATTTCATTGGGAGGCTTTAATTCATTTGAATATCTTAGTCTTTTGGTAAAAGGTGAACCAAACATCGTCATTGTCATAATTTATAGACCTCCAAAACAAAAAGGCAGATTCATGGAGGAATTTGAAGAAATGCTGTCAGTAATTTGTACCGACTATGACTATCTGGTCTTAACTGGAGACTTTAACATTCATGTTGACAACAACTTGGATAAAAATACCAAAGAATTTTGTAATATACTTGATATTTTTGGTCTCTCACAACATGTAAAAGGTCCAACACACAATCAAGGTCACATTCTTGATCTCGTCATCTCTAAAGGTGTTGACATTTTATCTGTTGAGGTGAAAGATCTGGCTATTTCAGATCATTCCTGTGTGTTTTTTGAATTACAAACAATCCCAGAAGCTCAAACAACTACTGTCTCTATTAAAAAAAGGTACATAAATGAGAATACAAGCAACATGTTTATGGAATTAATGGCTGCATCACCAACTGTAAATGCAGAGACCGTTGATGAACTTCTGGATGAATTCACCTCAAAAATCTCAAATGTTTTGGATGCTGTTGCTCCGATTAAAACTAAGACCATTTCATCCCGAACTAAAACACCTTGGAGGTATGCTACCAACGTAATGACTTTGAAATCTAAATGCAGAAAAGCAGAGCGAAAGTGGAGAAAAACTAAACTCCAAGTTCATTTTGACCTGTACAGACAATGTCTTTGTCATTTTAACCAAGAGTTAGTAATAGCTAGACAACAACACTTTTCTGAAATTATTAGTAGGAACCTCAACAATACACGCACTCTATTTGCCGTGGTTGACAAACTTACAAATCCCCCAAATCAAACAGCGCCAGAACTCCTCTCAACAGATAAATGCAATGAATTTGCCTGCTACTTTAGTGAAAAAGTACAAGCCATCAGGTCAAACAATGTGACAAACCAGCAAAATAACAAAATGATGCAGCAATTAAAATCACCTAGGAATAATTTAATTACCATGACAGAATTTGACTCAGTGGATCAAAATACTGTAGTAGACTTGGTTGAGCAATTGAAACCTTCCACGAGCTGTCTTGACTCAATACCATCTGGCTTTTTCAAAACCATTGTGAAATCTATTCAGATCGATTTACAACAAATAATTAATTGCTCACTTCAATCAGGTGAGCTTTCTAAATGTCTGAAAGTAGCCGCCGTCATGCCCATTCTAAAAAAGAGAACACTGGATGTCTCCCTGCTAGCAAAATTATAGACCAATCGCAAACCTTCCCTTCGTAACTAAAATAGTTGAAAAAGTGGTTTTTAATCAACTCAGCAATTTCTTGAGCTTAAACGGACTTTTGGATAAATTCCAGTCAGGTTTACGACCTAATCACAGTACAGAAACAGCTCTGATTAAAGTACTGAATGATATAAGATTGAACACTGATGCAGGGAAGGTATCATTGCTCGTCTTGTTGGACCTCAGTGCAGCATTTGACACGATTGATCATAATATACTGTTAGACAGGCTGGAAACTTGGGTGGGATTAAATGGAACAGTCCTTAAATGGTTCAGGTCCTATTTGGAGGAAAGGAGTTACTTTGTGACCATTGGAAATTTTGAATCTGATCGAAAGGCCATGACATGTGGGGTCCCTCAAGGGTCAGTCCTTGGACCCCTGTTGTTCAGTCTGTATATGTTACCTTTGGGTCAAATGCTTCAGAACGCCGATGTTGACTACCATAGTTATGCAGATGACACACAATTGTATTTATCAATGTCCCCAAATGACAGCAGTTCTATTAACGTATTGTGTCATTCTTTAGAGCAAGTTAACAACTGGATGAACCAAAATTTCCTTCAGCTGAATGAAAACAAAACGGAGCTCATTGTTTTCGGCAATAAAGAAAAGAGGATTGCTGTTAAAAAACATCTTGAGTCACTGTCTTTAGAAACTAAAGACCAAGATCGCAATCTTGGGGTACTAATAGACTCAGACCTGACCTTCAGCAATCATATTAAATTCATCACTAAAACAGCCTTTTACCAGCTGAAAAACATATCCAGACTGAAGGACTGCATGCTTCAAGCAGACCAAGAGAAGCTTATCCATGCTTTTATCTCCAGCAGACTAGATTACTGTAACGGTCTTCTGACTGGACTCTCTCAAAAGAACATGAGACAATTGCAGCTCATTCAGAACGCTGCAGCTCGAGTTCTGACCAAAACAAAGAGATCAGAACATATTACTCCAGTACTTAACTCTTTGACCGCCATAAACGTTTAAAAACGTTCAGTATAATCCTAGGATAGGCCGCCATAGACGTCAATTGACGTCTACTATGTTTTTTTATGGAAACGGGTGGAGGAAGGCCTTGGGCAGCTGTGCTCTAAGTATCAAGCCGATCGGGTTACTATAATGGGTATTCCTGGCCACTGTGATGAGTCTTTTGGACAAGATCGGGTAGGAGACAACAGTAGAAGAAGAGAGGCTGAGCTAGAGTGTTGAGGGGGAGAGAATAGCTAACTTGGCTAAGGGAGTCAAAAAAGGCTACAGATGGCAAGCAGCCGCTTGATCCTTATTTTCAAAGCTCAAAAGCATCGACCAGTGCTCAAGAGCACAGTGATGACGGGGTTAAGTCATAGTTGAAGCAGTGACGCGGCCGTTTCGACCACGTCCTAAGGCCCCACCGGCTAGCGATGCTAATAACGTCCTAAGGCCCCACCGGCTAGCGATGCTAACACCGGAGAAAAGTGGTGCACAACCGAGCACATCTGCACAGATGACGTTTCATCGGACGATGACGACTACTATGGGTCCGATGCAAGACAGTCTTGGACAGTCTTCCAAAGAACGTGAAGGTAAGCGCTAACATGCTAAGAGATTGCTAGTAAGATTACTTTCCTTTTCGGGCGATCTGCTAGCAGTGTGTGTAAATGTGCTGATATACACTAAAACATCTATTACCTATACAAACGTGAATGTATATTTTATAGATCGTGCTCACAGCAACGTCCGACCGCTGGTTCTACGACAAAGAAAGGTAAAAAAAAAAAAAAAAACGTTTTCAATACACCGCAACAATAAAAGGAAAGTCTTTCGATTGTATTGTAATTGTATATGTTTCTTTCAGCTCCTACTCATAGGGCCCAAAGTGACCCTTCTCACAGTGAGCAGAACAAAGGTAAAAAGAAAAGATTCTCCACGGCACTAATAAAATATTTGATGGTAAACATCTTCTATAATTTACAGAATGTGCATCAACCAATACACCCAAGAAAAAAAGGTAAACATATGCACACACACGCACATTGCATCACACTGCTCTAAAATAATATGATATTGAAATGTATATTTGCAGATCCCAAAGATTCTGGCTGGCGTGAAGTTGATGAATTCGGCTGGCAGCCAACCATCTTCCCCTTTGCTGCAAAACCAGGACCAAGGGATGCTGCAGCAGAGCTGAATTCCCACCTGCCAGCTGACATCCTGGAGCTCTTCATCACGGATTAACTTCTCCAGCACATCGTTCATCATACCAACCTCTACGCAAATCAGTCCATGCAGAAGCAGACTGACAAAAACTGTTGCGCACGTGTAAATAGTTTGCAAAGAGTTTTCTAAATTGTTTGTTCGGATTGCTACTGTTGCATGTAAATAAACTGTTATTTTGCAATCAAAAAACATTTTTTATTGTTGGGGTAGTGTTTTATAGAAGTTTAGGTGTTTGTAGAATCACTCATGCAAAAAAAAAAAGTGCCAAATTCACTAGAGTGCATGAAATAACATCGTTTCACAAAAAGCTTGATTTCTCCGTATTTTGGAAGAAAATAGAGGATTTGGGTGAAACGAAGCTGTTTTCTATTGTTGATTACTGAAGAATCCGAATAAGGTAGAAACAAACTTTTTTTTTTTTTTTTTAGATGAAAGATGAGACTTCAATCTTTCATTTGGTAGTAGCCTATCCGCGTTTCCATAGTCCTAACACAACATTTTCTGTGGAGCTTGAAAGATCGGTAAAATTCTGTAAATCAGCTGGCACTATGGGGTTACCTTTTCCGAAAATGGCTGGCAGTCAAAGAGTTAAGGATTTACACTGGCTCCAAGTCAGCTGTAGAATCGATTTTAAAGTTCTGCTACTGGTCTATAAATCACTAAATGGTTTGGGTCCTGAATATATCCAAGAAATGCTGCTTGAGTACAAACCCAGCAGGGCTCTGAGATCTACAGACTTGGGCCAACTAGTGGAACCCAGAGTTCGAAGCAAACATGGTGAAGCTGCATTTAGCTATTATGCTGCACACAGATGGAATAGGCTTCCAACAGAAGTGAAGTCAGCCCCGAGTGTAAATGCTTTTAAATCCAGGTTAAAAACTTTGCTTTTTTCTTATACCTTTGATTAGGGACTTTTAAACAGCTTTAATTAAGTGTTTTTTTATTATTTTAAACTTCCTTATGTTAAATGTTTTATTGTATGTTCTTTTTAGAAAATTTTGTAACCTTTCATTTATTTTTCTTCCTCTGAATGTTAACTATTGTTTCTTGATGCTTATGTGTTGTCTTTCCTTGTGTAAAGCACATTGAGTTGCCTTGTGTATGAAATGTACTATACAAATAAACTTGCCTTGCCTTGCCTTGTATTTTATTTTTATCCATATTTATTTTCACTTTTTATTATTTGGGCATTTTTGGTCCTCTATAGTTGAATTCATGTACTTGTGTCTCGTCAATTACCCCCCCTCCCCCAATCTCTTTTCGCTGCCCTCCTTAACTCCTCTCAAAACTCAATTCTCTATTCTAACTGGGTGAAGCATCACTGATATTTTATTATTAGGTTGATGTTATCCGCCTATTTGGGGGCAAGCTAAAGATGGAGACATTTTCCTCAGAATGGTACAGTTTGTTTGAGTACTTAAATACTAGAACTTTCAAATGATTACATTTTTAAATCAGATTAACCACATCTTAGAATTTTGATTAATCATGATTAATCACTTAATTAAAAGGCTTTTTTTAAATCAACATTTTTCTGCCCACCAAATTTAAAGAGCACTTGTTTTGGCATTTAATGTTATAAGGATGCCTTCAAAAAAAATTTATCCACTGTACATGCTCATCATCCACTTTTTCTAATCAGTTAATTACTTGCATAATTTGAAAAGGAAAAAAAAAAGGCCCTGATTAAAAAAAAGACAATATTAATGCGATATTTTTTGTCATTGATTGATTAGTTAACGCTTTAACTTTATTATTAAACACTGAATCTTTTTTTTCTATTCCAACAGTTCAAGAGGCAGTTGAAATTTTGAGTGTGTTGCCATCACTGGTCCCCTAGCTCCGTTTCTGCTCCAACTAAGAAAGGCTGTGGCGCATGCCGTTGAGGTGAGCAATGCAAAATATTCGGGGCCATATATTGACTTTATTTTTTTTAAATGTAAGCTAACTGAAGGTGTATCTTCTGCTTTCTTCAACTGAGTATTTATATGCTTTTTCTTCCTTTTCTTTTGCATTCTGTTTGGTTAAAAAGTTAAAGGGATACTTGATTCATTGAGCCATTTTCAGCAGTAAAAAGTTAATATTTTGTCTATAATTAATGTAGCAACTTCATTATTTTTCATGTGTAATTCTGCTACATTCGAGGATGGTCGGAAGTCGGATATATCAGTTGGTTTTCCCCAGTTCCGACCTGAAAGTGTTTGAAGCGAAAGTAAACAACCAAAGTGTTGGATAGAGTTAAATTGTTTTTTATTTTGGTTCTTAAAACAAATTTTTGACCTCCAGCAAACTTGCGTATAATTTGTATAATTTTGTGCAGGGAAATAGCGGCATACTGTCATGTACGTTGCGTTACATGAAGTTATGTTGAATATTTATGAATAAAGAAAGATATCTAGTTTTATACTCGAGTAAATTGTGTTTTACCATTTACGGTCTGCATTTCCAAAGGGGAAACCGTTGTAGTGACGTCACTTATAGTACTTCAGAATTCGGGGTCTTTCTTTTTTTTTTTTTCCGAATTCGCAAGTGGAATTTCCGAGTTCAACGGAGCGTCCCGGTACACACCTCCTGGTTTAAACTCGGAAAAGTCCGACTTCCGACCATCCTCAAATTCAACAATAGTACCTTTTTAAAAAGTATTTTTTTTCTACTTCCTGTCGACTGATGATGACATCACCTGTGCTGAAGAAGTAGGTAACAACCAATCATGGGTCAATTTACTGACCAAACCCAGAAAACAGGTGAGCCATTGGCCTTAACCTACTTCCGCAGCACAGGTGATGCCATCATCGACAACAAGTAGAAAAAAAAATACTTTTTAAAGGTACTAATTGTACGTGAAAAATAATGAAGTTATCAAATTCATTTTGGACAAAATATTAACTTTTCACTGCTGAAAATTGTTCAATGAGTCAAGTATCCTTTTATTAAGATAGTGCTTTCTCTACAAAGTAACATTTAGTATTTGATTGCACCCAACCTATTTACCGTAGGGCCAAGGTTCCAGAGAAATATAACCATTATTCTGACAGAAGGATGTCTTATGTGTTTTAGGAAAACCAAGACCCCAATTCCTACTTGAGGAAGCGCCCTCTCACTTGCCCAGTACTGATTGTTGGCTCGTCCAAATGTCTTCGAGCTGTAGGAGATGTGCCCTCAACTGCATTTCCCAAACACAAGGTCACTAAAGGTGTTTTATAACTGATGGCACACTATACACCCTACATCTGACATACCCTAAGTGTGTCGCCACTCCGCTGTCACTCATACAAACAGTGGACAACATTCATGAGAGAGATCTTACATCATCTTACGCAAAAAAAGCATGGCTGAGTGGAAGGCTTTTGTTGGCCAGTAGGCGTGTGGGATGCAAAATGGCTCCCCCTTTTTCCCTGAGGTTGCTATCAACACATAATGATGGATAATTGATCTGATGTTCAGTTTGTGAGACCGCTTAAGTTTTAAGCACTTAAGGCAAATGTTACGAGCAGAGCAATTGTTTATGTGGTTTATATATATATATTTTTGTGTATACATTGTATATGTTTGGAAAATATTTCTGTTATGATATATGTAGCTTTCGCCCTACAAAAATGCATGCCAGTGGAAATGTGCATTAACCTGGAAACGGTGCCTTTTTAATAAATATTAAATATGAGACTAAGTCTCACTTCTTTACCTTATTAGGAGCTGGTAATGTCTTATATTGAGAACTTACTGTCATGATTTGAAGCTGATAATGTCTTAAAGGCCAAATGTGAAGTAATTTCATAAAATACCATATAGGGTCACAATTGAAGCATTGAAACACTGTCCAACAAATAAAGTATGAAAAAATAATTTATATGTTATATATTTGACGAAATAATCGCTTTTCCGAAGTTCGAGCCTGGCGGGCGACAAACCCGGAAGTGATACGTCACACCGGGAACAGCGATGGCAGCGCTCCATACAGACGCTATACAAAGCCACTCAAACGTCGATTCAGACAGCGATGTCAGCGATAGGTTGAGCGAAAATGAGGAGAACCAAGTTTTTAAAGAGTTGGAGGAAGAGGAGGAGGTTGGTATTTTATACGTTGGACCTTACATGTACGAGCCAGATGCTAATCAGGATGCTGATAATGCGCCCAGACACCTGACATGGAATGGAGACAAGACCCGTCGAAATTACAAGATGGGTAAGATATATATATAGGCAGTGGTATTTTTTCCACATAATTTTATATTTTTGTCTGATGACATTTAAAAATAAATAAATAAAAATGTTTAAAATAAAATGTTTTTAAAGCAGTTACTCAGTACTTGAGTATTCTTTTCAGCAATTTTTATTTTTTTTACTTGTACTTGAGAGATTTATCAATGACTATTTCTTACTTTTGTACATGATTCCGTCCACGTACTTGTATATTTTGAAACAAATGTTTTCATAAACAGAATTATTGGCTGATTGGTATAGCAATACACTTGTTCAATAACATTTCTGCTCATGGTGTCATCGCTCAGTATTTTACTTTTTTTTTTTTATATAAATTTCAGGCGTACTTGTGGTAATTGCCAGCAAATGCCTACAGCTGTAGAATGTGTTTGCTGCCATGAAATTCAAGAAGTAGTGACTACGTCTACAAGGAGAGGAACACTTCAATCAGGTACTGGACTGCATCACTGATCATCCTGGATTCAATGCTGTGTGCCTGAACCCATATGGATTATAGGTGGCATGGATGACCTACAAGCAGCAGTACAAAGGCAAGGCATTTGATGGGCCACAGGATGCCAAGTATAGACATATTGCCGACAGACAATTGGTGCGCTGGTGCTGGAAGTTTCTTGGTCTGGACAACCGTGTTCTGCTCCCAGCATGTTGCAATGTCTTGTATCAGGGCACATTTTCCACCACCAGGAGAAGAGGAGTCAGCTGTATTCAAAGGGTTTCGTGTTTCACAGAGAAATGTTCCAGAACTGTGATTTGTACTGGTTGCATCATAATAAGAATAAACAAATGAGGACAACTTAATACAAGGAATATGATTCTTTATTTCCTGAGGAATCTCGTATGGTGCTCAGCAATAACATTTGACTTGTCCGGTCTGTTCACTGCTGCTGTAAGAAATTGTGGCTCGACTACCACATCATTCGGTTTTGTACTTATTTGGAACGTCAATCACTTTCATCGCCTCTGAAAGGCAGTCATTCACATAGTCTACAAAAAAAAAAAAAAAATTGGGATGATAAATATTTGGGTGACATATGGGTTACACTCAGTAATGCATCTGCCTGGAATTGTTTTTGTTTCATAACTTACCATAAGTTTCATCCACCAATATCTTTCTCAGAGAATAGCCACCACTCTTATATTTGGGATAAACGATGCAGTAGGAGTGTATTCCTTCCTTCGTCACTTTCTGTGGTCTCCCAGCATTTTCATTATAATGCATAGCAGCGAGAATGATTCTGGAATTGAACAAAAATTGCCTTATAAAGAAATTGTCACATTGTGATGAAATAGCTTTATATCTCTAAGTTCTACATTTCATCCTTATGTTCTACTAGTCATGGACAAATCACACTTGAAGAAGCACATTATATATATATATATATATATATATATGTGTATATATATATATATATATATATATGTTTTTTTTCGATTCTTTGAGATGGCATTTTTGGTTGAACAGATGCAGTGGAAATTTAATAAATTTCCATTGCACTAGCTGTTATGTTTAAGCCATGAGCACCATCTAGAGGAGCCTCAAAGCAAGTGCTTCATTACGTTACTTTCCCCCCTCATCACCACTATAGTCTCCATTTCATACATATCAAAGTTTTCTTAAACGCACCTGCTTTTCATTCCTTTGTACGAGAAGTTGTACATCTTTGGGGCAAAGTGATTCACCACACTGTGAAAAGCTTACACACCACTGGTCTATCCGAGGTGAGACATCTTCATGACATCGTTGACAAACATGGTATTTGTCAGGAGTTCCACCACTGCGACATTGACTTCAGTACCTTCAAATGAATTTAATTTCCTTAGTTTGTTATAAATGTTAGTTGGCGTGTGACAGATGTTTGGTTGTTCTACAGATACAAGGTATGACAATATTTATATTTTCAGGTTAAACTAGCAACAACTCTAAGAATAAAAATATAAATAATACCTGGTAAGTACATAGTGACAAAAACAACTCCGCCTAACTTACTTTTATCCACACTATGTGGTGGCATAACTTCATCATCTTGGCTGTTTGAACAGGATTGATCCTGCAATAACTGACCCTCGTAATCAGCCATTTCTTGTTCAGAGGCAGCTGCAGAGGTGATAGCCTCAGCTACGGCTCGCTTCCTTTCTCGGTTAGCTGCTGCTGCACGCTGGGCAGGTGGATTTTGAATCTGCTGCTGGTCTTGTGGAGGCAGGTGAATTGTTGGGACAGCAGTTGTATTGAGCAATAACCTGCAGAAACATAAGGTGACACTAAAAATATGCGTCGCTCATAAAACCTATAAAACCTACCGGCAAAAATAAAAAATAAAAAAAAATAAAAAACAACTATCACATTTCATCTAACCCTGCCTTACCAAATATTTAATTATTTAATGACTCATAAAATGCAGTAAGATTGACATATGATTGGAAGTTTTTCAAATGGACGTGTCATGTTCTTTGATCAACAAAGCAATGCTGCCAACCTATTGAAATTTACTTTCAGAACAATTTGTCTCACTGCCATTATTACTCATCGTTGATATGAATAGCACCGAGACGTTAGCTTTCGGTTCACGTCGCTAGTTTCTACTGTTCATTCCACAACTGTTGGAAGCTCTGCTTTGTCAAAGTCATCAGTGATCTATCCATAAATTCCACGTTTTTTTCTAAATAATTGTTATCATACTTACTTTTTTTGCAAATCCATTATCATAAGCAGACCGGTTGAGGAAGCAGGCATCTTCGAAGTGTTTGTAACAGAGAACACTCCTCGACGATGGCGTGAAATTCATTCGCTTCGTGCGAATGAAAGTTGACCATTTACGTGCCCTGTTATCTTTTGGCCACTCATACAACTTTTCTTTAGCTTGAGAACAATACATCACCACACATCGCCGGGTCATCTTACCGAGTAGCAATGCAAACAATGCAGTTCAATGGCCGACTTCTCTCGCGACTTCCCGGTGTGACGTCATTTCCGAAAATTTCCGAAGATTGTCGAAGAAAAGCATTTTCGTTGTCAAGGGCGTTGCTATGGGTTAAACTAAGAACCTGAAAGGGTTGCGTCAAAAAAAATACCGAAAATATGCTTACAATGGTTTAGCCATTGGTATTACTCAAAAACATGGTTGGCCAACCTTACTTCACATTTGGTCTTTAAATTGAGAATAGTATTACTTGTAATTATGACTCAAAAACCCTTAAATAGTATTCTGTTTTCCTAACTTTAAGATAATTGTGTCTCAAAATACCTTTTTCTAATCTTACTTCAAGTAGATAACTTTCTTAAATCTAGAACAATTGCTCACATATACGACTTAAAATAAGTGAAATATACTTGAAATGATCAGAATGGTACCAAAATTCATGCTGGCTTTCAGGAGAAAATACTACTTTCAAGCATTACAACCTTATTATAAGACAGAAAAATATGACTACCCAACTAAAACTTGAGTTATTAAAGCTCATTTTAAGACATTTTAAGTCCTATCAGTCTTAGGAATTATGTCTTATTTCAAGAAATCTTAGTAAGACAATTTTCACTTGTTCCATTGGCAGTTTTTTTTTTTTGCTTAATTCAAGCAAAAATAGCTTGTTTTATTATTTTTTTTACTCATTTTTAGATCAGCATTTTTTCCAGTGTATTAACAAGAAATCTAACAAGAAATAGATCCAACGAAGCATTGGAGGCACTGAACTGACGTTCCCAACTACAAGCAGTCTTCAGACGAAGATATTTCAGCCCAGGAATGTATCCAGCTGTATCGGTTTGAGTGTTTTCTTGATGAAGGTGCTGGGGCAAATGTGCCAGGTCGTCTGCGTACAATCAAGGTGGCCGTAACCAGTTTCAAACTGCCGAGGTAGTCGGCAGGCTCCAGAACACAGAATGGTAAATCTTACTCTTTATTTTAAAATGGAAATTATGGACTAACAATGCTGTTTATATTTTCGTATGGGCGAAATAGCAAATGCTTTGTGGCCAAAATGTAGCTTGGTTTAGTCCGGTACACTTAAATTATTATGCTTTACTTGTTATAGTAAAAAGCTAATTTATATTGGTAGTAGCAAAATGAACTTATCCTTCTTAAAATGGAAACCATAAACTAAATGCTGCTTACTCGCCGTCATAAGAAGTGAAGCCACTACTGCCCCTTTTACATTGTTACATGACAACCTATGTGAGACTCAATTCACAATTAATGCAAAAAGGGTACTATAAAATGGATTTGGGAATTTAAATTGACCTCATACCAGTCAGATACATGACTTTTTTCTCCTAAAGTGCTTGTAATAGATAATCCAAGTATTTATCAAATAATGACAATTTTTTTGTAAATGTTATGAATGGCCAAAAATTTTTTTTTAAAAATGTTGCTTGTGCTTTGCAAGTGTTGCTGTGGTAACTGCGTAGCAATGGCAACAGTGAAGGAGAGCGTTTGCTGTCAGAGTCCGGAGCAGCAGATCCAGCGCATCACCCATCACTGGGCGTTCAAAACGGTGTGCTTCAATGTGGAAGTCCTGCAGACCCCTTACCGATTCCTTCTTGTGTAGTGTCAGTAATAAGGAGAACATTTCCATCAAATGACTATAAAGGATACCACAAAATATGATATAAATAAATACAATTATACAAAAGAAATACATGCATTTTTCTTTTCATCCAAAGTATAAGTGAACAAATAGAGAACAATCAGTTATGTCTATACATTTACAATTTTATTTTACAAATGTACAAATTGCATCTCAGTCAAACTATTCAGTGATCCATCTCCCACAAAAAAAAAATCGAAAGGCAGTAACTCAGTGCGCTTCCTACAATTGGTCACAAAAGGTTGAAGATTGCAATATATGAGTCTGAAATTGTTATGTCTAAAACTCACCTATTACTCCACTGAAAAAGTTAACGGTAAGTAATGCGTGAAATGTGTGCTCGCACAGCCTTGTCTGGCTTCTGAAAGTCTGCACACAGTGGTCGGCGTTCTGCCACTTCCTGGTCCAGCGCCAGCTCTTCAAAGCGTGTGTCCTCATCCAGATTGGCTCCCTGACAGATGGTCTCCACAATCTTCTTAAGACCCTCCACATATTCTGTAATGATATACCCTTTGAATTATTTAATCGTGTTGTAGATGTATGCAAAATAATTAGAATTAACTTTCTGTCACGCCGCCACCAGCGTGGCGGGTCATGCTTTTATTTTGCACTCATGTTTCCTGTTTATTTTGAAATCACCAACTCCCTTCTCACCTCAGGTCACTTGCCCTTCCTTCTGCTCAGCTCATCACCGGTCCACGCCCATGATTGTGTCCACCTGCCACCAATTACCCCGCCAATAAAAGCCATCAGCCACCACCTGCAGATTGCCGAAGTGTCACAACCCGTGCATGGAAGCGTCCTCACAGCCCTTGAGTCACAGTCCTTGTTTTTGCCTTGCCTTGTCTTGCGTCCTGAGTTTGCCCCTCTTTTTCCTCCCTAGCGGAGCGCCTTTTGTTGTCCCCTTTTTTGAGTGCCCTGTTTTCCTCTCCAGTTTGGAGCTCTTTATGTTCCGCGTTTTTTCCCTCTTTAAGAGGCGTCTTGTGTTTCCTGTTATTTAAACTGCAGCCTTGTTGGCCAACTTATCCTCTGCGTCTGAGTCCTACCTCTTCACGTCGTGTCAGCACACTTCGGCCAGCATGGACTCAGCAGAAAAGTTGGAGGCTGCACTGCGGAGGCAGGCCACCCACCTGTCGCACCAGGAGGAGGTCCAGCAAGCCATGGCCACCCGGATAGGGGAACTTGCTGGACAAGTTCAGGACCTGGTGAGCCACCTGCAAAGCTTCATGCCATCCTCCACGAGACAGGAAACAACAGCTGAACCGCCATCTTCAACCCCAGCATTGACCGGAGTAGGCCTGAGACTGGCTTCCCCGGAACGATACTCGGGAGAACCCGGACACTGCCAGGCCTTCCTAACGGAATGCGACATTCACTTTGAACTTTCGCCACAGGCCTTTCCCACAGACCGTTCCCGCGTGGCCTTCATGATCTCTCACCTGACTGGACGAGCCAGAGTCTGGGCCACCGCTGAATGGGCACGGAACTCCCCGACCTGCTCAACCGCAGCCGGGTTTTGCACAGCTCTCCGCCAAGTTTTTGATCCGGTCAGTATGGATCGAGAGAAGGCTCGAGAACTCAGTTATCTTCGACAAGGCAGAGAATCGGTCAACGTTTATGCCATCCGATTCAGAACCTTAGCAGCCAAGAGTGACTGGAACGCCACAGCACTCTATGATCACTTTTTAAAGGGGCTCACAACACCCACGCAAGAACTCTTGCTTCCCAGTGACTTACCCGGCGACCTGGACTCGTTGATTTCGCTTGCCATCCGCACTGATCATCGGAGGCGGGAGCTCAAGCAGAGCAGCGGACTCCAAGGGATACCTGGTTCTGGACCCCTCCAGCATCCACTGGCAAGTGAGTCTCCACGATATGCATTTCCCCAGTCATCCACCGCGAGGGAGGTCAGTGGGAATGACGAGGAACCCATGCAGCTTGACTCCGCCCGACTGACACAGCAGGAACGCCAGCGACGTCGCCAGGAGGGCCGGTGCTACTACTGTGGTGAACAAGGTCATTTGGTGGTAGCCTGTCCCACCAAGAGATGTTCCCTGGTCAGTTCCGACTCTCCCACGCAAATCAAAGCCCGAAAACTCATTCACCTCAGGATCGTTAGCCAGGCGACCACCACAGATTTGCCTGCCCTCATTGACTCAGGGGCCGACGAAAGCCTCATGGATTGGGGCCTAGTGAGGAAGTTTCAGGCTAAAACAGAGCCGCTCACCACCAATATGAGAGCCAGGGCACTAAATGGCAAGGACCTATTTGTTATCACTCACATCACAGAGCCTCTCGAGGTCCATATGGGACAGCACAAGGAACACATTCGCTTCCATGTCTTTCGATCTCCGTCACACACTCTGGTCTTGGGACATCCCTGGTTGCGCTTGCACAACCCACGCATTGACTGGCGATCCGGGCAAATCTTGGAGTGGGGAATAGACTGTGAGAACCATGGGCTGGAGCAGCCAGCAGCAGATGCACCCTCAGCTGCCGTCCACCAGGTGACCCTCACGACCGACAATGACTACCCGGACCTGAACACAGTTTCCTCCTGTTATCATCATCTCCGAGAAGTGTTCAGCAAATCCAAGTCTGTCAAGTCTGCCACGCCACGCCAAGTCTGTCAAGTCTGCCACGCCAAGTCCGCCACGCCACGCCGGCCGCCGTGCGCCTTCGCCTGCCTCGGTCCCTCCACGCCCACCCCACATTCCTCGTGAGCCAGGTCAAGCCGGTCCAGGACAGTCCCCTGGTCTCGCCCGGACCTGTACCGCCGCCTCCGGAGATGGTGGAGGGGGGCCCGGTATACGAGGTCAGGAAATTGTTGGAGGTCAGAAGGCGGGGCCGGGGATGCCAGTGCTTGGTGGACTGGGAGGGATACGGGCCAGAGAAGAGGCAGTGGGTGCCCTCCCGTTTCATCGTGGACCCCTCCCTCATCGACGAATCCCATAGGGAGCATCCTGACTTGCCTGGGCCGTCAAGAGCCGGCCGTTGAGGGGGCGGTACTGTCACGCCGCCACCAGCGTGGCGGGTCATGCTTTTATTTTGCACTCATGTTTCCTGTTTATTTTGAAATCACCATCTCCCTTCTCACCTCAGGTCACTTGCCCTTCCTTCTGCTCAGCTCATCACCGGTCCACGCCCATGATTGTTTCCACCTGCCACCAATTACCCCGCCAATAAAAGCCATCAGCCACCACCTGCAGATTGCTGAAGTGTCACAACCCGTGCATGGAAGCGTCCTCACAGCCCTTGAGTCACAGTCCTTGTTTTTGCCTTGCCTTGTCTTGCGTCCTGAGTTTGCCCCTCTTTTTCCTCCCTAGCGGAGCGCCTTTTTTTTGAATGTTAACTATTGTTTTTTGATGCTTATGTGTTGTCTTTCCTCGTGTAAAGCACATTGAGTTGCCTTGTGTATGAAATGTGCTATATAAATAAACTTGCCTTGCCTTGCCTTGCCTTGCCTTTTGTTGTCCCCTTTTTTGAGTGCCCTGTTTTCCTCTCCAGTTTGGAGCTCTTTATGTTCAGCATTTTTTCCATCTTTAAGAGGCGTCTTGTGTTTCCTGTTATTTAAACTGCAGCCTTGTTGGCCACTTATCCTCTGCGTCTGAGTCCTACCTCTTCACGTCGTGTCACTTTCATTTCTATTCCTACTTTTTTCCACTATGTTGTGATTAGATTGTTGAATTCTAATTGTGGATGTAGATTTCAAATAAAAAATACATACGAAATGTTGGCTGCCCCAGGACTTTGCGCACAATAAATGCTCCTTTCCCAAAATTATTTTATGAAAAATAATATTTCTTTTGACAAAGTTGAAATAGCAAGTGAGTTTAATGATTTATTTGTAAAAGTAGTCCCAAATCTTGCACCAAATATATCTACAACAAAAGGTAAAACAAAGGAAATGACAATACAGGTATTGATAATTTGGATCACATTTTTCTTGGGAAGATAGAAAAAGAAATATTTGATATTGTAAAAGGTTGTGCAAGTAAGAATCCCCATTGATTACATAGATATGGACATGATATTACTAAAGGATATATTTCAGATAGTAATTGACCATTTACATATATTTGTAACCTCTGATTTACCTCAGGGGTATTTCCCGACAATATGTAAATAGCCAAAGTAATTTCAACTTCTAAAAATGGAGACAAACATGATTTCTCCAACTACAGGCCAGTATCCATGCTTCTACAATTTTCAAAGATACTGTATTAGAGAAATTGTTTACAGCCAGACAAATTTAAAAGCAAACACAATTTCTTATGCAATTGCCAGTATGGTTTTAGAATTCCACATCAATGGCACTTAGCCTATGGAATTAACAGAAGAAATATCCACAGCAATAGAACAATAACACATTTTTATAAGTATATTTGTGGATTTAAAAAAGGCTTTTGATACCATTGATCTTAACATACTTTGAAAAAAATTGAGCAAGTATGGTATCAGAGGGATTGCGCTTGAATGGGTTGGAAGAATACTTAAAAAAGGAAAGAAAGAAAGAAAGAAAGCAATTTGTGCAAAACGTTAAATCTGAATCACAGAATATATGTTGTGGAGTACCTCAGGGATGGATTCCGGGGCCAAAATTGTTTATTTTGTATATGAATGATTTAGTTGATGTGTCACAAATGCTCAAATGTATTCTATTTGTGGATAATACTACTTTCTTTTATTGTGGGAAATACATAACACAAGTGTTTAAGGTGATTAAATAAGTGTCAGGGTTACTGCATTTACCGACGGCTGTTTCACCCTCCGGCTCACTAAATTAAATTAACTCTCAATCCATTTAGATAGATAGATAGATAGATATACTTTATTTGTCATTCTAGTACAAGTACAGAACGAAATGTCGTGTCATCTGAGCCACACAGCTTCGCAAAGATAAAAATCTATACAATTGAAAAAGCAGTGGTAAATCGGATTTTTCTAACAGTGAAGTGCTGTACCAAAGTGCAAAGGAATGTGCAAAATAAACAAACCCGTGAAGGATCACAGAATGTACAAAATATATAATCCACAATAGCAAATAAATACTCTAGCTATATAAATACTATACAGTAGTGCAAGGAGAAACAGTTAAAACAGGTGTGTAAAATGGGCAGTCAGGTAAAAACATGAACAACTGGGTACTGAATGAATACTTCCAGTAGTGCAAAGAAAGATAGGCATGCTATGTGGGTGATTTAACCATTTAACAGTCTGATGGCCAGGGGAAAAAGCTGTTGGTCCTGCACCGCACACTGCAGTATCTCTTGCCAGAGGGCAGCAGGGTGAACAGTCCATGGTGGTCTTTCATTAGCATTCCATACAGTTAAGTAGTTGACCGTACAATTTCATGCAGGGATATAGCGGCAATACTGTCATGTACGTTGCGTTACATCATTGCTTCTCAAATAGTGGGGCGGGCCCCCCTAGGGGGGCGCGAGGCTCTATCAAGGGGGGGGGGACCTCGGGGAACATGCATTTTTATTTTTTTATTTTTTACTGTCCTAGAATAAAGTGAATAATATTAAAGGCCAGCTCTTGTCAAAAACTGATTTATGACCCCCTAGGACCAATCAGAAGCCGTTATTTTGAATTAAGCCCCGCCCACATACCGCCCCCTAGCCAATCAGAAACCGTTATTTTGAATTAAGCCCCGCCCCCTTCTGCCTTCTCAACCAATCAGAAGTTGTTATTTTGAATTAAGCCCCGCCCCTTAACCAATCAGAGGCCGGCACACCACCTGTCAAAATTTGACAGGTCCCCCCGCCACCCAACCAATCAGAAACCGTTATTTTGAATTAAGCCCCGCCCCCCTCCCCACCCCCTAACCAATCAGAAGTCGGCACAGCAACTGTCAAAATTTGATTGATGACCCCATGCCCCCCTCCCACCCCAGCGAACATATGTTACCGGTCCCCCTCCCCTCACCCCCCTAACCAATAAGAAGTCGGCACAGCAACTGTGAAAATTTGATTGATGACCCCATGCCCCCCTCCTGTACCCCTAGGGAACATATGTTTTCCGGTCCCCCTCCCCTCACCCCCCTAACCAATCAGAAGTCGGCACAGCAACTGTCAAAATTTGATTGATGACCCCATGCCCCCCTCCTGTACCCCTAGCGAACATATGTTTTCCGGTCCCCCTCCTCCAACGAACCCCCCATCCCTACCAGCCTCCAGTGAACATATGTTTCCGGTCCCCCTCCTCCACCACACATCCATCCCCCTCCCACACCCAGTGAACATATGTTTCCGGTAGATAAGGTTGTGACCCCAACACCCCTCCCCTTCCGTACCCCTGTCTATCCTCTTGTTAAAAAACTTTTCATCAAACTGATAGCTCTCCTTCACATCATGTCACAGGAAGGACACCCCTGCCTTTTGAAGTCGTGACAGGAAGCACCCCCCGGCCCTCCCCCCTTGCAAGACCCCGGAGTCGTGATATAGGCCCGGTAGATAAGGTTGTGACCCCATTACCCCTCCCCTTCCGTACCCCTGTCTATCCTCTTGTTAAAAAACTTTTCATCAAACTGATAGCTCTCCTTCACATCATGTCACAGGAAGGACACCCCCGCCTTTTGAAGTCGTGACAGGAAGCACCCCCCCACCGGCCTTCTCCCCTTGCAAGACCCCGGAGTCGTGATATAGGCCCCCCAAGGGGCCCCCCTACCACCAAAGTGAAACTTCACACTAAGTCGGGCGATAGGAAGCGCCCTACCGGCGCCTCTATCGTGTGAATATAAAATAGGGCGAGGCTCTCTTATTCGAGTTGTTGTGATTAATAAAAAATGTTATCCATTTGCTTGTTGTTTTTTTTTTTTAAATAAATAAATAAAAGAAACTTACCGGTGTTTTAGGATGTGAAGTTGCGTCTTATTTTGACGGGTTTTCCTTTCTTTTTTTTTTAAATAAATAAATAAAAATAAATAAATGGACGACGTAGCGAGGGTGTTTCTAACTGAACGAGCTGGAGTCTGACCGTCTCTCCCTGCGGTGAACGGCGCCATCTAAAGATCAAAGGATGTTACTGCATATGATTAAGGGAGGGAGGTGGGGAGGGGCTACTCAGTGTCCCTTCCATAAAATTTGCGTATTCGGTATAGTACGTCATCAGATCTTCCTCTCGGATTTACTAAGAAGTTCATCTTTTGGGTCTCTGAAAAACAAAACCGGAGTTAAAGATGGTGAAAGGTAATGATATTTCTATTATTATTGTTTTAATTGTATAGATGATATAAAACTATATTTCTATTATATTTTGTATTTTGCAGATACTATTACAACGACCGCGGAAGTTTATGATGCTCGTGAGTTTACTACATTTTAATTATTTGTAATATTCTAACTTTTAATATAGGAAATTGTTTTAAAAGGTCCTCAACAGTTCGACTTTAGCGATGAGGATTTTACAAACGAGGATTACGGTAAGAATCTGCGTTTAGTCTAAAACATTAGTACTATATTTAATTTGAACGTATAATTTGTTTTTATTTTTAGAATCTATAAGAGTGACCGAAAACTCTGCATTGCCTGAGCAGCTACAGTCGTTTCCTATACTCTGGGGAAATCCAACGGCAGAGGTCGCTGTCTTGGATGACGAGGACTCACGAACGATCGCTGACGGAGGAGAAGAAGAAGAAGCGGGAGCTGTTTCCGGAACCGGAGTTACCGAAGCTAACGCTAACGTGTCGGAGGCTCCCCTTAACCACAGGTTAAATATTAGCAGATACGTGACAACGAGCGGTAAGCGGCTGATAATTTAATATTAAAGAGAATTATATAATGAGATAAATCGCCGCTGTTTATCGCTACCGTAGATACATGGTGCGGTGCAATGGGTGATGTTTTGAAATACTACAGTACCCCTAATGCATATCGACCAGATTGTTTTGTTTTTACTTTTTAAAATGTTTAAAGTTTTTATGATAAAAGTAATCTATTTATATTGATAAAATGAATATACGATTGTGTAGACAGTGAAGGGGTCTCCGTCGAGGACGCTAAACAAGCCGTTGACTCGACGGTGGAGGTCCGGAGAAGCGACCGGAGCGTGACCGGTGAATTCGACGCTAACACGTCGGCACGGGGGGAGAAGAAGAAGACGGCGGCGGACGAACGGCGAAGGAGGCAGATGCAGAACGGGATGCAGGTTTTACGAAGGAGATTGTGTTCGAGAGCGCATAGAAGCGGTTAAACGGATTACGCGTTTAGAAACGACTATGCGTATTTTACAATCTATTATTAATAATTTGTAGTTTGATGTTTTTTATTTTAAAACCTTATAATGGAACGCTATCACGTGTCTGAGACGGGTGATATACCGACTGAATTGGAAGAAATTGTAAATCAGATAAATGATCCCTTTGCGTCTATAAGACAAATTGATGATTTTGAAGACTTTTTTAGTCCTCTCGAAGCGGCGCTAGCAAGACTTAACCAAGCAAATTCAAACGAAGGTGAAAATCAAGAAGTACAGACACATGTTATTTCTGATAACGATGTAGCTAGCATATCTAATGAAATATCGCCCCCAACCGTTCTGGCATTTGGTGACGGATTGGGGTTAGACGTACCATCACAACCGCTGCTAACAGGGCAATACATAAACGAATCTGCGCATTCGCACCAGCAGGTGGTTCACACAGACGATTTGGTACTGGTAGATGAAACATAACAACACATAGATGATTTACTACATTCAAATGAAACACAACGTGCTGCTGACGCGCATTCGCACCAGCAGATGCCTCACATAGATGAAACACAACAACACATAGATGATTTACTACATTCAAATGAAACACAACATGCTGCTGACGCGCATTCACGCCAGCAGGTGCCTGACATAGAAGAAATACAACACATAGACGTTTTGCCGCATTCGGACGAAACACAACAACAACAACCACCTACGCTACGTGTAGATGATAATCAGGCAACAGACTGCTCAATAGATGCAGATGTACAGGAGGGGGCGGGAGGTATTAGAACGAGGAGACCCGTTTTTAACAATACCGAATTCCGTAAACGTCTATATACACGTGCGCCCGACGAGCCCCTCGATTTTGCGACTTTTTATACAAATATAGGAAATAATGTAAACCAGGTAATCGAAGAGGTGACTAGATCAACACGTCCTGGTGATATCGTACAAGTAGAATTAATTAGCGGTGATAGGAGCGCTAACTGTTATCTACGCCTTACCGACGATCCAAATATTTTAACCGAAGAGGTTGATAATTTATTGGAGCGTATAGCTCAATCTAACGTAGAGATTTTGGCTGGCGATGAGATTCAAATGGTAGTACAAGTTGTCCCGGATATGCGAGGAGGGGGAGGGGTCAGGCGTAAGTTACAGTTAACTACAAACGCAGAAATTCTGAGAAAGAAACGACAATGTTTGTATATAACCTACAACGAAAATAACAAACTATGTTTTGCACTAGCAATAGCCTACTTGCTAGACGGGTCGTTAACGACGGCTCAGGCTATGCAAAGGGCAGAGTATTTACAAAAAAGCGTAGGGCTAAGCTGTCAAACGCCCGTTAGTCTGAGAGATGTGCACAGATTCGAGACCTTCATCAATCGAAAAATCGTAATTCTGTACAGAAACGATGATTGTAGACCCTTATCTTTTTTTGAAACGCAATATCCTAAATCAGAGGATACTCTGTTTTTGTTATTGCTGAACAAACATTACTATGGAATAAAAAGGGTCGAACGTTTTGTCGGACAGAGTTACTTCTGCCGACACTGCTACAAGGGACACTCGGACTGGCGACTTCATAATTGCGAGGGGCGATGCGCGATCTGTCTTAACCCTTTATGTAAACAACTGCCGCTAAAAATCGTTTATTGCCACGATTGTAACAGAGCATGTCTAAACGATGAATGCTATGCTAAACATAAAGAAAGCGAACGGGTTAACGAGAGTAATTGCGACCTCTGGAAAAAATGTCGCAATTGCGGTCTAACTTACTACAAATCAAAACACGCGTGCGTACAACCCCGATGTGTTGTGTGTAAACAGGTGCTGCCGCAGGGGGGTGACACGATGCTTAATCCTCATCGTTGTTACATGCAGCCCCTAAAAAAGGATCAGGTGTGTAATAAAAAATAATCTTCTACGATTTTGAAACTTGCTTGGAGGCGGACGGTAACCATAAAGCATATCTGGTTTGCGCAAAATTAAACGACCTTGAAAAAGAATGGTTAGGGCGTGATTGTGTGCAGCGATTTATCGAATACTTCAGAAACCCTCGTTTTAAGGGGGCAACCTTCATAGCCCATAATGCACGAGCCTTTGATTCATACATCTTAATTAACAAGATGATCTGCATGGGGGTTAAACCCGAAATTATTATGCAGGGCAGCAAAATCATCTGTTTTACAGATACCGACTATAATATGAGGTATATCGATTCGTTATCTTTTCTTACTATGGCTCTGAGTAAATTCCCGAAATCGTTAGGTTTCGAGGATCAGGTAAAGGGGTATTTTCCACATGCATTTAGCTCCTTTAAAAATCTGGACTATATAGGTCCATACCCCGATTCAAAATTTTACGGAGTGGAACGCATGACGTCCTCACAACGCACTGAATTTTTTAATTGGTATGAAAAAGTGCGTGGCGGGACCTTTAATTTTACAGAACAGGCGTTGCTGTATTGTAAAAACGACGTTAACATTTTAGCGACGGGGTGTGAGAAATTCAGGGAGGAATTTTTAAATAGCGCAGGTTTAGACTCGTTTAAAGCCGTGACGATTGCATCAGCGTGCATGAAAGTTTTTCGCAGTAAATTCTTAATTCCTAACACGCTAGCAATTAGCCCGACCGATAAATATAGACGTCAGTTCAAAGCGTTCTCTCACGACTCCATTCAATACTTGATGTGGATAATGCACAGCCAAAACATCGACATCACACACGCACTCAATAGAGGTGAGATGAAGATCGGCCGATATTTTGTAGACGGATACGCGAATGTAAACGGAGAACAATGGGTATTCGAATATCTGGGATGTTTTTACCACGGCTGCTTTGAATGTTTTGACCCATCGCAAATTTGTCCTATGACTAAAAGACCTTTCCAAGAAAAATTTGACGCTACTGAAAAGAGATTGCGTGAGCTAACTCTTAATCACGGCGTTAAACTTTTTGTCATGAGAGAACATGCCTGGCAGCGAATGAAACAGACCGATCCGAGAGTGAGAGAGTTTTTGCGCGAATCAAAATTCCCTGAACCTCTCAACCCTCGAAGGGCTCTTTTCGAGGGTAGGACAAATGCTTTTGTTTTACGGTACACAGCTGCCACCGATGAACGTGTATTGTACGTTGATGTCACATCTCTGTATCCTTTTGTCAACAGCACCTGTCAATACCCTCTGGGGCATCCCGTTATTATCCACAGAGACTTTGGCGACCTCAGAAAGTATTTTGGTTTCATCAAAGCCACGGTCGTACCACCGAGAGGTCTGTATTTTCCTGTACTTCCTCATAAAACAGCTAGAGGTAAACTTGTGTTTACACTTTGCAAAACATGCGCTGAACTTAACAATCAAGAAAGCGCGTGTACTCATAATGAGAAAGAAAGAGAGTTGGAGGGGGTGTGGGCGACGCCCGAGTTTATCACAGCTCTAGATCTAGGCTACACCGTCTCACAAGTTGATGAAGTGTGGCATTTTAATGACTCGAGTAATGACGTTTTCAAACAATACATGAATACTTTTCTCAAAGGAAAGCAGGAGGCTTCAGGATATCCCTCACACGTCACCGATGACGAGGGAAGAGAGAAATACATCTCCGACTACCTAAAGCATCAAGGTATTCAACTCGAGGCTAGTAAGATAGCGCCAAACCCCGCTAAAAGACAGGTTTCAAAGCTATGCATGAATTCGACATGGGGCAAACTCGGACAGCGTGAAAATTTAAATCAAACAGAAATTGTAAAAAATCCAGATCGTTTTTTCAACCTGCTGTTCTCAGGGCTGTACGAGGTGAAATTTTTTCACTTCCTCAGCGATGACGTTTCTCTGGTACAGTACAAATACAACGAACGCGCTCAAACCCCCTCCTCAGAGACATCTAACATCTTCATCGCCTGCCTGACGACCGCCTACGCGCGCTTAATAATGTATGGGTATTTGGAACAACTGCAGACTAGAGTACTGTATACAGATACAGACAGTTTGATCTATACTGTAAAAGAGGGCAAAAGCACTCTCTCTTTAGGCGATCTATTAGGTGATCTTACAGATGAACTAGATAATGACACCATCCAAGAATTTGTCTCCGCAGGTCCGAAAAGCTACGCTTATCAGACCAGAAGCAAGGGGAAAACGGTGATGAAGGTGAAAGGCATCACCCAGACGCATGACACCTATCAAATCATCAATTTTGACAGCGTCAAGGAGTTGGTTGACGGATACGTCGACAGCATGGGCGCACAGCCAGGGATGATTCAAACCCCTCAATACAACATTGTTCGAAATAAGAAGGGGTTTCATTTGAAAAACACTTCATTTATGAAAAAGTTTAAGGTGGTTTACGATAAGCGTCGGTTGCTTCCAGGCGGTCGTAGCGTTCCATTTGGTTTTTGATGAGAATGTGTTTGTGATTGTGACTGTGTTTGTGGTGGGGGAGGGAAAAAAAAATAAAATAAATTCTGTGTTTGTGATTGTGACTGTGTTTGTGGTGAGGGGGAAAAAAAAAAAGAACCCGAACCACATTGATTTCGATCCTAGATTAGAGACGCCTTTTTCATGTTTAATTTCTGGACCCAGCGGCTGCGGGAAAACTTTTTTTGTGAAAAGTGTTTTGGAAAATTGTGATCATGTTATGAAATCAACTCCTGAGAATATCGTTTGGATATATAATTCTTACCAGAAAATGTATGATGAACTTGAAAAAAAACTGAATAAAAAGATAAAGTTTGTAAAAGGTCTCCCGGAAAGCTTTGAAGATGAATCTCTCTTCCCAGCCCACCTTTCGCACCTGATCATCTTGGATGACGTCAACTTCCAGGCGAGTGATCATCCGGAAGTGGTAAACATCTTTCCCCAATACAGACACCATCGGAAAATGAGCGTCATGTTGCTCACTCAAAACATTTTCCACCAGGGGAAGTATAGCAGAACAATCAGTTTAAACAGTAATTGCATTATACTGTTTAAAAACCCTCGCGATAAATTACAGGCGAGTGTTTTGGCTAATCAAATCTACCCCAATCGCAAAAAGTACTTTTTGGAATGTTATGAGGACGCCACGAAAAACGCGCATGGGTATTTAATAGTGGATCTGACCGCCGCGTCTCCAGATCAATTTAGGTTGAGAACCGGGCTGTTACACGGGGAGTGGCCTACTCTATATTTACCCAAAAGTTTGTAAGATGTCAAAACTTAAAAAAAAAAAAAACGCCCCGCTTCTTAAATTATTGTTTCGTGCGCTTCCTCGTAAACGAAAACAAATCCTCAAACAACCCCCCAACGATCTGGTGAAAGCGCTTTGCGAGATTGCTTTAAATCTCTTAAAAGGGCATATACCTCTAAACCCGTCTCAATATAAGAGGTTGAAGAAGCGAAAGAAGTTTATTCGGATATTAGCGGATAAAAAAAAAAAAAGTCTTAAAAAGAAGCGTGTGACTTTAGTTCAAAAAGGAGGGTTCATACTCCCTCTACTGGCCGCTTTTGCACCTGTCCTAGGCAGCATCGTTACCGGTCTCGTAAACAAATAAAACATGAGTCTGAAAACAGCTCAGAAAATGTTTTTAGTTTCCCCGCACCAACTGGAACGTTTAACCAAACCCACCCCCAATATCCGTGAAACGGCGGAGAATGAATTGGACGTCAGGATGAGGGAGTTATTAGAAGATTGTTCTATAAGTCAATATGAAACAATAAAGAAATATCAAACTCTATTGCAGCGGTATTTAGGACTGCTTAAACAAAGAGATCGTGAGTTGGTTCCGCTCACTTTGACTCTCCCTAATCAACGCGATGCTTTTGGAGAAGAAGGAGAGATGGAAAAGAAGAAGAAGAAGGACGAGGAGGAGGGTGAGGAGGGGGTCAAGATGGATGCGGGGGTACGGGATGAGATATTACAAGCCATCCCGTTACGTCATCATAAAAACGCCGAATATGTTTTAAGAAAAATATCATCTCGAGAAGAAAAGGTATGGAACCAGCGAGGAGAGTTTATCTTTAACGGTAGACCCGTTACAGGGTCCCACATGACCGATTTACTCAAACATCTTACGGTAACCGGAAAGAAGATTAATGATCGAGGCCCGCTAGGTTGGACGGAATTCTTATATCTATTGTCGGAACTTAATATACCAGAGACTACAGTTTCTAATTCCTACGCCAGAGAACGGCTAAGACTTTTAAAAAACGGTTCTATTTCTAAGCAAAGCGATGATGACGTAATATCCGGCGGTAAAAAGAAGCGAAAGAGGAAGCAGAAAATCATTAAATGGGAGGATTATTAATTTTTCCCCCCTCGCGTCAAGAGAAGAAAAAACACACGCTCACATCTCTGTATCTTTTGTATGTGAATTTTATTGAATACAATATTTGAAAAAGACATCACGAGCAATGGCATTTTTTTTTTAATATATCCAAAGAACATGAAATCTGCCCTCCGCACACCGTCATCCGTTTTTCCACAAATGTTGCTACCATGACATCATTCATAACTACACCGTCGTGATAACGGGTTAAAACCTCTCGGTAAGATTCACCGCACCCTCGGGCTGATAAATAAACACAATGCTGACCACATACCGTCGATAGTTCGTGCTGTAATTGCCGGTCGTGATAGAATATCCGCCCGGAATGTTTTTTTAAGAAGCAGTTTCTACTCTTCGGGTAGTAATAAAAATTAGGTGGGAATCCGAAAGAATCGAAAAACGTAGCCGTCCCGTCGTCCTCTAACGTCAACGCCAGCCAATGCTCCCCCGGTCTGTCACGGGGATGTGTGTTGACGATATAGTAGGAGGGGGTAGGGGGCGCTAATATGCCAGCCAGCTCATCTTCCGCGAAGACGCCGAGGAATTTGTCATTTGCCCCTGAATTTGTCTCATTAGACGCTCCAAATCACGGCCGTTCATCTTTTAATAATAGTCGATCAAAAGTTCTCTTTTTGAATTAATTCCTATAATGGAGTGATAAGCGGCATAAACGATAAAGGTTGCGGTGTGGGGCAGAGGATTTCTAAATCTCATATCTAGTCTTACGACGCCGTTAGAAACGGGGCACAACGCCTCAGTATCGGCGCTGGGGCTTAGATTAAAAGCAAAAAGCGCGTAGCCATTTTGAAAGTCCTGCAAGTCTAAAAACAGGGGCAAATCTTTCAGATACCTCCCGGTAGCTTCATATAAATTATGAAACTCCCGAACAGAATTCTCTATTATACGAGCAGGTTTAACGAAGCCTTCGTTTACCGCCTCCCCTTCTAAAGCCAAGGAGTCCATAACACCCCTAGTATCTTTAAAAAACATCCCCGCCGTAAATTGACTTTTCAGTGTATCCCCAGAGAAGTTTAATAACGTTTCTATTATAGCTCTATAGGGGTGCGAGGCGCTAGATTGAGAAATTAAACGGGCTCCGAGGGTGACGTCAACCTGGCTAAAAATAGTATTTAGAGGGAAATTAATTATACTAACGCGCTCGTTAGGGGGGATGTTAGAGCCGTCCCGCCGGGCTATTTTTAAGCGCAGGTGCAATAGCGTATCCGATAAGTCAAGATACTTTGACCCGTCCCCCGGTATAAAAAATTCGATCGGGGATTGGTCACCGAGCGCCGAGAGGGGTAATATCTCAATGTATTGACTCTGTTCTATCGAAAGTTGCGTCATAGGAGGGGAAAGTAAATCTAATTCGGACATGGTGCATTCTTGCGACTTGTGATGTAAGAGGGCCATTTTTTCTTTTTCTTTTTTCTTTAAGAGAAAATATCCACGCTGTTTCTTCTACGCTTTCTTCTCCGGACTGATTTTCTTTTAGTACTGCGCGGACGTTTTTTATGCATCTTCACCCGACGCCCCGCAGGCCTAGACGCAGGACGTCGCGCCAGTACGAATAGGCCCGAACCATCTTGGCCTTGTTTAACGTCTCTTTTCTGACTCATTCTTTCCATAACACGTCCTGCAACATCGGTGGCTATATTTTTAGCCGCCGACTGTATATGTATGCGGTCTAGCCACGTTAAAACCTATTTTGACTAATGAAGCTACGAAACGAAATAATTTTGCAAAAATAGATCCTAATCCGCGGCCATATTGGACCGGGGTTCCGTGAAACCCAGGAATACCGCTTCCGGTTTGATTTTCATAATAATGTACGAAGTGGTAGGGGTCCGGATGTGACGTCATAATAACCATGATCTATCTAGGTCTAAAGTGTAACGTTAAAATGATCTTCCCAAACCGGAAACCAACGGGTTGATTTTGGTCCGTTTTAATCTGTATCGCTATATCTTCGATATGCTTCTTACTAACTGGATGGTAATAAGCGGGGTTAAAATTTTTATAAATAATCTCTCCGTAGCGACCTAAAACAGGGACTGCTCTCAATAGCGGAGCGGATGCGTCACCAACCGCCTGGTGACGAATTACATCAGTGTATACGTACAAATAATATTGTCCCGCCTTTATATCCGCCGGATGCGGCGCGTCGGACCAGTCTAAATCTATAGTAAACCATTCCCCATCTTTCATACAGAGTATATAAGCTAACGGTCCCACGAACCGAATCTTGTAGTTGCCTTCCCCAGCGAAGAAAAAAAATGTTCTTTTCAAGGAGTTGAAATTTAATAAAATGAAAGGGCCTATTTTTTCTCTTATGACACTCTCTACCTCCTGTCGCACCTTTTCGAGATTATCGTAGTCGCCGGGTTTAACGTCTAAAACGTATTGTGAGGACGTCTTCGTATTCATTAAGAAAAACGACGTGTGTTTGTCAGGGATGTTCACCCAGCTGCGTGGGTATGAAATCTCGGTTAAAGCCACCTCCCATTCTCCCTTAACCAGATCTAAATGACGTGCTAGATTAACTCTATATTGAGCGATTGTATTATCCTTAAACATATCCATGCTTGAATTTGACGGGAGAGTTACGTAGAACCCTCCGTCGTGAATGGGGTCCATATTAACGTATGATTTATGATGTATATTTCCGTTGATTTTAAAGATCTATAACCTGAGACGCGAGGACCCAACTGTCAAATTTGGAGGGCCAGCCCTTCCAACGAATTAGATATTGAGTCCGTCCATTAACCTTGCGTCTTTTTATAATTTTTTCTACGTGAAAAGCGTGATCTTTAGAAACATCGACTTTCTGTAATTCGGCCTCATAAAATGCCCCTTCTATTTTCTCCCCGTCGTAATCTGCTAGTTTGTAGGAGGGGGCGCTCGAGGAATACATTCGATAATTGTGAAATATTCATCGGTGAAGCTCTGTTCATATTTCTTGTCGAAAACGCCTCTTAATTTTGATATCCGTACAATATCTCCTTTTTTAAAATTCATTTTAATCTTTCCACCTACTCGGATGTTTCCGTATAAATTAAAAAATACTTTTCGAGTCGTTTCAGCGTTAACTTCATTTGGTTTCATTTTAATACTGCTGTGATAGCTCTCGTTATAACTCTTTATAAGATCTTGCAATACGTCTATATATCTGCGGCTATTTTTTGCCGTAAAATATCTCCACATCCTCGTTTTCAAAGTCCGATTGAACCTTTCTACCACCTGGGCTTTTTTGTCGCTATGCGTTGCAAAGTGTGTGATTCGAAGCTTTTTCATCAATCTGCCGAAACGGTTATTAAAAAATTCTTTTCCTTTATCCGTTTGTAATTTCTTAGGAACGCCGCTCTCGACAAAAACTGATTCGAAAGCCTCTGCTACTATCGGCGCGGATCTATCTTTCAATACTCGCGCGTACGCGCGTTTTGAAAAAATATCAATAACGGTTAATAAATATTTATTTCCATCGTTGTAGTCGGCCAAGGCCTGGATGTCACACAGGTCGGCTTGAAATTGTCTCAGAGGCCCCGTAATAAATACTCTGTTTCTAGGGAAATTAATACGGGCGGGTTTATGTAACGAATACGTATCTTGTTGAGATAAATATTCTTTAACTTTATCACGTTTTATTTTTTTATTCAAAGCCTCCCGAAGGCCTCTGTGGAGGCGGTCTATACCCCCGTAACTGGACGGCTGTTTGGGATCATAGTATAGCTCTTTCAAACGTTTACACTCCGCCATCCTCACCTCTCAAAGGTTAATAAAGGTTGTGTCTATAATTTTTATAGACCTTTGTTTTAAAATTAACTCTTTTAAATATTTTTATTAGGAAGTGAAATAAATTTACGTTAATATATTTTTTAAATATGTCTATATGGTTTAAATAATTTGCATCGTTATATTTCAATGCAATATTTACCGTGTGTGTGTGGGGGGGGGGGGTGGTATAAATAAATAAAGATTACGCTCAGACTTTTTTTTTTTTTTTATCAAAGGGTAATAAAAAGCACAAGTATACATGATTCTAAAAACTAAGAAAAAGTAAAAACACAAAACATACATTTTCATATATGGTTTCTAAAATTCATAAGAAGTGAGTATACAATTTTTTTTTTATTATCAATGGGTAATAAAAAGCACAAGTATACATGATTCTAAAAACTAAGAAAAAGTAAAAACACAAAACATACATTTTCATATATGGTTTCTAAAATTCAGAAAAAGTGAGTGTACATGATTTAAAAAAAATAAAAAAAATAATAAAAAAAAACGGTACTAAAAAACTAAGAAAAGCAAATACATTTTCTGCCTTACGAGTGGAAAAAAAAAACTTATGGATTAACATGGTAAAGCACTCTGAATAAGATACGGGGGTGTACTTTGCGTTCGATAAAGCTTTTAAATTGTTTCATTTCATTCACCATATTATGAGGAATGTTATTGTCTTCACAGTATTGTACGCAGTCTATGAATAAAGCAGTGAGGGTAATCAATAGGGGTGGGGCAAAAAACCGATTCGACCGAACCATCGGTCGTCAAGGGGAGCTAAACGACCGTATCGGTAGCAGACTTGTCAACCGATACAAACTCCGCCGGGAATCCTTAGATACATTGCTTGTAAAGCTGTGGACCGGATATCGCGTGGCTGTGAATCGGTTGCGAGTGAGGCTTTATGGTTTTCATAACAATAGCAAGAGTTCTGCGCCGTGCTCTACTTGTTTTGTTTACATTTCAGTAGCATCACTATTCAAGCTACTTCCCTGTTTACAGAGAGCTAGCAAAGTAGCGCTCAGAGACGCTTCATTCCCCGGATGTTGTAAACATAATGCAAAGACGTTACGCACCTTGGGGAGGAGCCTACCGTCAACGCCGTGCTCGCGACACGGCGCGCGCGCGCATGCAACAGTTAGCAGAAGCTAACCCATTGCTATCGAGTCCTCTCGGTGCACTTGTATGTCCCGGGCCGGCGTTGGTACTGCGCGCGAGCCAAAAAGAATAACTCCCGTGACGATCCAATGCATGGATTCAAACGAAACAGGTATGTCCCACAGCCAACACACCAGCTATGCTAAAAGCACACTGCAAGTATCTAATTTCTCAGTTTGTGGCTCCCTGTCAATGTATACAACTAGCATGAGCAGCAGATAGGAGAACTGAGATGTGCCCGTGATTACGTCATCAAACGCAAAATGAACGACAGCCCAAAAAAACAAAACATAAACAGTAGTGATTCTGTGGTCATCAACTTGTCTCAGATTAAAAAAAAACAAAAAGATGTCATACATTAACCAAAAATGAATATGATGGCAAAAGAAAAACAAATATTGTTAAAAACAAAAATTGTTGATAAAAAGGGAAGGGCACTTTTGGAAATATTTTTGGATATATTAAGTGGTTAAAATGTGTTTGATAGATTTATTGTTCCATAAGGTGGCTTCATATTTCTTTTGGCTGGACGGTAGGTTTATTTCATGTCTTAAATTTATGTTTCTGAAATACTTCACAATGTGCACATATTCTGTTTAATTGTGTTGGTGTCTTTTTAAAGGTTAAATATTTATATTTCAAATTGAATTATCAGCCTTTTTTTCCTGATCCTTATTTTGAATTGAAAAAACCCCAAAAACAATTATAACTCTCAATAACGACTAATAAATATTTAACCTGATACATTTTTCAGTCATATCGCCCAGCCCTTTGTTGCGGTCCATTTAAATAATTGATTCAATATATAAAAATATAGAAGACATTTTTGTTGTTGTTTTTTTTTTAAACACATTTGTAGATACTGTAAAAATTTGTGGTGTTTTAAGATTAATGTTTACAAGCAACAAATGTCACTAGAAGTTTTGAATATTGAAATGAATCGTATCGAATCGAAAATCGGATCGTTCCCAAACTTAATCGAACCGCATCGAACCGTTCTGTTCTGAAAGATAATCGTTTTTCAATCGAATCGCAACCTGTGTATCAAGATACATATCGAATCGGCCTCATGTCAGAGATTCCCACCCCTAGTAATCAATTGACCCGCTTTGACAGGATCACCTCTCCACTCGCATGTAGCGTATTCTATAGTATCCGAAATGTTAAGGTCACTTATTTCAACAACACGTTTTACATACGCACCCCAGGGCTGACCAAATAAGGTAGGGGCCAGCGTCCTGACTTTATCAATTAATAAAATCAGGCGTTTGACACGTTTGCAATCATCATCATCATCATCATCATCATCACGTTTTTGTATGGTTTTCTCCACAATTTCAATCCAATTATCCATTCCGTAGTAATAGTCAATGATCAGCTTTCTTAAAAAGTTACCCATCGCGATCGTACAACCCGCGAATTAGGTCAGGAATTACAGGTGGCAGGAACCCGTCCCACGTACTGGCAAGAACGGCGGTTATTCTGTCCAGAATCAGCCGTTCATGCACGTAGTCGTGTAGCACAGATTCTACAATGCGTCTCACGTCTGCCTCTGAGGATGGATGATTAGTAATCGTTATAACCCTGCGGATTGTCGACCTGAAATGCCCATTACACAACACCTCGACGATGCCGTCGAAATTTTGTCCGAAATAATTCGGACGTCTGGGTGCGTAAAAACAGGTGTGGTTATTTCGACATGTGTATGAATAAAAACATCCGTCACACGTATTTCTACTATATTTAAGGATAGCGATCCTTAGCATATAGCTAACAGCCTGTTTAATACATTGATAGCGTGCGTTATTCACCCACAAAAAAGGAGAGAGGGTCCAAGTCAGATAGAGAGCTCTCTCGCTAGGTGGTGGTGGAGGGGGCGGTACGGGGGTTGCCGGTAAACCCTGCTGCAAAACGTTAGGTGATGACGTCCCGTTGGAAAACCCCCACGTTGACACCCCTGATGTGTCAGGAGAAGCTGTCCCGCTTGAAAGTCCCCACGCTGGTAGCCCCGGCGTATCGGGGGATGATGGTCCGCTTGAAAGAGCCCACGCTGGCACCCCACGTTCTACCGGGCGACTGTTCTCATCACAGGCTCTGTCATTTATGGGGGAAAGTGTCTGCGTAAATGGAAGAAGAAGTTTCTCTTTTCCAGAGATATTTCCAGGAGAGCCGCTGACGTCATCGTTCGGCCCAGCGCTGCCGCAGGCGGGGCCCTCCTCCTCCTCCTCCTTCGTCGGCTGTAACGATGTCAGACCTCCGTAACTATCTCTCGACGTCGAAGGACGGTCAGCCCCGCCGATCGGCTCGTCCTCGCGCACCACCTCCATCGCGACCTGGTACGCGCGAGCTGTGTGGGGGTCCGGAGAGACGTCCATCGTGCCTCCTCGGTGTACGGGTCCCTCGAGAAAGGTAACGTCCGCCTCGTTTTCCTCGGCATCCGAGCACTCCGGGCTCGAGGAAATTAAGATAGGCGGTTCGAAGCAAGAACACATACCTTCGTTGTGTAGAGGGAACAGCAGCGGGGATGTTGGCACTGGTGCCGGCGATCTCCCTTTTCGTTCATCGGTGGGGTGCATCGTCGGAGGTCTTTTCTTGTTGTGTGTGTCAGTCGTTTGTAGAAGGATGAGACGATGTTTTCCCCCATCGGGGTCTACGTGCTATTTTTATGCTTGGGGGGGGGGGGGGGGGATGAGGGTTAGGGGAGGGGGTAACGGCGGAAGAACCTTAATCAAATTTCAAAGTTTTTCTCACCCCTGTGAAATTCAGCCACAATCTGCTGTTAGAATACAGTGCAGAAATTCTCTCAGACTCGCACAGCATGCGGTCCTGCCATTCGTTCCATGGCACACTCACTATTTGGTAAAAAACACCGCATTCCGTGTTAAATGATTCCAGCGTAAAATACATATGTGCCGGCTCCCTACATCCTCCTGTGGTTTTTGGACAATCTTCTGCTTTGACGTGCTCGATCTTTACTCTGAAGTACCATCGTCCGTTTGGACCAGTTCTACTGATCCATGTAAAGCATAAAATCTCCCCGCTCTCATCCGACCGTGACGTCGTGTACTCCTTAAAGCCCTTGGGCACGAGTTCGGTGATAATCCCCCAGTCATTAGAGTTCAGAGTCCCGAAACCAGTTATCGGAGTCGTCTTGATACCGTCGTATTCCATAAAAATGCACAGCTCACCCATCTCGTACAAAAAACGATACCCCCAAAAAGCTCCGTTCAGAGGCCACTTCATTCTCAGAACCCCATCTGCAGGTTTTTGAACACGGCGTAAAAATATTCTCTGTTTGCGAGGCGTCCTTAGCGGACTCAATACCTGCATTAAGACGCTAGTCTCGGCGATTACGCGATGGTTTGTCTGTGACATTTTTGTTTCAGGTCTCACGCCTCAAATGAAAAGAAAATTGAATCTTCCCCCCTCTATTCAGTCTAAAACACACACCCCTGTCTTTAAATCCGTCCCACTCTATTACCACGTGGTATTTAATCTAAAGAAAGAAAGAAAAAGTGCAGACCCTCGCTACGTCGTCCATTTATTTATTTTTATTTATTTTATTTTATTTTAAAAAAAAGGAAAACCCGTCAAAATAAGACGCAACTTCACATCCTAAAACACCGGTAAGTTTCTTTTATTTATTTATTTAAAAAAAAAAAACAAGAAGCAAATGGATAACATTTTTTATTAATCACAACAACTCGAATAAGAGAGCCTCGCCCTATTTTATATTCACACGATAGAGGCGCCGGTAGGGCGCTTCCTATCGCCCGACTTAGTGTGAAGTTTCACCAAGGTGGTAAGGGGGCCCCCTGGGGGGCCTATATCACGACTCCGGGGTCTTGCAAGGGGGGAGGGCCGGGGGGTGCTTCCTGTCACGACTTCAAAAGGCGGGGGTGTCCTTCCTGTGACATGATGTGAAGGAGAGCTATCAGTTTGATGAAAAGTTTTTTAACAAGAGGATAGACAGGGGTACGGAAGGGGAGGGGTGATGGGGTCACAACCTTATCTACCGGAAACATATGTTCACTGGGTGTGGGAGGGGGATGGGTGTGTGGTGGAGGAGGGGGACCGGATACATATGTTCACTGGAGGCTGGTAGGGATGGGGGGTTCGTTGGAGGAGGGGGACCGGAAAACATATGTTCGCTAGGGGTACAAGAGGGGGGCATGGGGTCATCAATCAAATTTTGACAGTTGCTGTGCCGACTTCTGATTGGTTAGGGGGGTGAGGGGAGGGGGACCGGAAAACATATGTTCGCTGGGGTGGGAGGGGGGCATGGGGTCATCAATCAAATTTTGACAGTTGCTGTGCCGACTTCTGATTGGTTAGGGGGTGGGGAGGGGGCGGGGCTTAATTCAAAATAACGGTTTCTGATTGGTTGGGGGGCGGGGGGACCTGTCAAATTTTGACAGGTGGTGTGCCGGCCTCTGATTGGTTAGGGGGCGGGGCTTAATTCAAAATAACGGCTTCTGATTGGTTGAGAAGGCGGAAGGGGGCGGGGCTTAATTCAAAATAACGGTTTCTGATTGGCTAGGGGGCGGGATGTGGGCGGGGCTTAATTCAAAATAACGGCTTCTGATTGGTCCTAGGGGGTCATAAATCAGTTTTTGACAAGAGCTGGCCTTTAATATTATTAAAGTGCAATTGCACCTCCACTACATTAGGGGGCAGTGGCGCTCTCATTATTGGCAGAGTGTGCGCAGGGAGCATTCGCTCGGTGGTGTAAGGGTTTTGTTTGCACTGAGCATGTGCGCTTTGCACACAGCAAAATTAATCAGCACAAATTATTTTATATATTTTTGTTTTGCAGCTTAAAGTTTTTTTTTTTAATATTGTGCTCCTGAGTTAATGTTGGTGATCAGTTTGAATGCATTATTATTTATTGATTTCATGTAATTTTATTTTTCTGTATTATATGGTCTGACATGGTCAGTCAAAAAATGTTTATAGTTTAATTAAGGATTTAATTTTATTTTTGAATTTCAGATGCGCTTTAAATCTTTTCTGTTAATAAAGCTATTTGTTGTAAGTTGGTCCATATTTCTTTCTTTTTTATTCTCTTATACATTAATACGGATACGGTGTTATGCATGGGTCATTTGTTATGGGTGTGCTTATAACAATTTTATAGACAAATGATACTATTTATAGTTGCGGGGGGAGGTGGGGGCGAGCTGTTTTCTTCTTACTGGGGGGGGGGGGGGGCATGACAGAAAATAATTGAGAACCACTGCATTACATGAAGTTATAGTAAATATTTACGAATGAAGAAAGCTATCGAATTTTATACTCGAGTAAATTGTGTTTTGCCATTCAGTGTGACGTGACATTGTAGTCCGCCGGTGAAGTCGGGGTCCTTGGTTTTTTCTGACTTCGTGAGTGGAATTTCCAAGTTCAAGGGGGCGTTCCCGGAAGAACTTCCTGGTTTGAACTCGGATATTTCCGACTTCCCACCATCCTCGAATGCAGCATATGACTGGCTAGCCGATAGGCCAAGACTTTTGAAGTCGCAAAGCCGCCATATACCCTCCTCCCAAGAAACGTTTCTCGGCATACGATCGTATACATTTACAGTATTGAAATTGGGGACCATTTGAAGGGAGTACTTCGTAGAAACAACATGAACTAGAGCTGCGAGCAGCTATAAAGGGCCCTCGCAGCCCGGGCCACGTTGGGGTACTTGCACGTTGGGGTACTTGCACGTTGGGGTACTGGCATATTAGGAGCAAAATTTCTTTGAACATGGCATGATAAACCTTTACATGTGAATTTTTTTTGCCAGGTGTGATGTGTGTGTCAAGCTCAATGTGTTTTGGTGATTGTCAAGATCTGCAAAAATCAGTGTCCTTTTTCATTTTTAGGGTAATGAGTCCACCTGACTGTTTTTTTTTTTTTTTTTTGCAAAAGTATATATACCCATCATCGCTCATACTCATTGCACAATGTTGCTTTTATTGTCTATAGAGGCGATAAAAAAAAAAAAAAAATGAAACTGAATAAAAAAAGTACATATGCTTGGATCGGTCTGATACCAGTGAACATCTTGAGTAGTGGAAAGTAAAGGAATATTCATAAATGACTTAGTTATAACACGAGTTCACAAATTTTGTTCAAAATACCGTAAGTGGGGTTGTTTTTTTTTATGCCTCAAGGACTAGGTGGCGCTGTATTTATAACTGAATTTTGTCATAGATATACCTTCACGCCTTGACTATAAATATACATGTCAACTTTGGGATTTTTTTAAGCATGTACCGGGGAGTTATTAAGCATATCCTTCATTCACGATATTGATTTTAACGTCCATAGAGGCTATCAAAACTAAATAAAACTAAATAAAAAATACATATGTTTGGATAGGTCTGATGCCAGTGAACATTTTGCGTGGTGGAAAGTAAAAGAATATTCATAAATGACTTTGTTATCACACTGAGAATGAGTTTACAATTTTTGTAAAAATACCGTAAGTAGGGTATTTTTTTTTTCTGCCTCAAGGGCTAGGTGGCGCTGGATATACAACTGAATGTTGTCATAGAGATACATTCAGGCCTTGACGATAAACATACATGTCAAGTTTGGGATTTTTTGCAGCATGTACAGGGGAGTTATCAAGCATATCCTTTTCCATTGCGAAACGTGTTTACAATTTATGTAAAAATACCGTAAGTGGGGTATTTTTTTTTCATGCCTCAAGGGCTAGGTGGCGCTGCATATATAACTGAATGTTGTCATAGAGATAGCTTCAGGCCTTGACTATAAACATACATGTCAAGTTTGGGATTTTTTGGAGCATGTACCGGGGAGTTATTAAGCATATCCTTTTTCATTGCGAAACACAAAATTTGATGCTCCGCCCTCATCATATAGTATTCTGAAAAGTCAAGATTTTTCCCACTGTCGTTGGCTCAGGTCTTGACATGGTCCAGGCCAAGTCTTAACTCAGTCGGATGAAACGTGTAGGAGAGGTGGGCAAAAGTCTGCCCCCTGTGAATGTGCAAAAATCGTCAAAAATGGGACATTCAAAAATTCGTAGCTCACTTCCTGTTCATTTTAGCATATGGGTACAAGAGACTTTTTTGTAGGTCTTGGGCTCCCTCATACACCTGAAAATATTCGTCGTTCTTGCTTAAACGTACAACCGGGGCTGCTTCGTTAAAAATTTCGAGGGGGCGCTATTGAGTCATTTTTGTAAAAATAGCACAATCAACAATAAAATATTGCTCATTTTACCAGGCCAGATGTGTGTGCCAAGTTTCAGGAGTTTCTGTGCATGTTTAGACCCTCAAAACTGGCGTTGTTTTCTTGGCGAACAGCGCTTAGCCACGCCCACAGCAATTCGCGAAAACTCACAAACTTCGTGTTGTGACATCATGAAGGCCGAAACCCTCATCTGAGCAAATATGAGGTAGGTCCAGTTAACGTGTTTGGAGAAAAACGTAGAAGAAAATTCGTAAGAAGAAAAAATTGCCACTAGGTGGCGCTATCAGTTAGATGAAATGTAAGTTAGTAGATGTCTTTAGAGCTGGACTCTCATCAAATGTGTGAAATTTTGAGAAGATAGGATCATCTCGGTCAAGTTAATGCAGCTTTTATTGTCACGAAAAATCTTCAGACTTTGCGTCACCGTAGCGGCCACGCCCTTTGGCGAAAAGTTACAATATTCGGTGTGGGGCATCATCAACATCTTAAGGCTTTTCTGAGCAATTTTCAACTGGATCCCTTCAACGAGCTCAGCACAGTAGCTAAAAACGTAAAGTATGACATTTATTGTAACCACTAGGTGGCGCTATATGTATAACTGAATTTTGTCATATAGATGTTTTCAGGCCGTGACTATTACGTTGCCTGAGAAGTTTGAGATTTTTTGGAGCTTGTACATGGGAGTTATTCAGCATTTGCTCTTTCTGGACAAATGAAATTTTAAAGGCAATATTTGATGCCCCGCCCCCGTCATATAGTATTTCGAAAAGGCAAGACTTTTTGCCCAGCTGTTCTCTTAGGTCTTGAGATGATAAATGCCAAGTTTGAAGTCAATGGGATGAAAAATGTTTGCATAGGGGGAAAAAGCATGACCACAGTGAATGTGCCAAAATAGGCCAAAATTGGACATTAAAAAATTCATAGCTCACTTCCTGTACATTTTAGCTACATGGTCCCAATAGACCTTTTTGTGCGTCTCGGGGTGCTACACGTGCCTGCCAATTTTCGTTGCTCTAGCTCAAACGTGCCGGGCTTGGTTTTTATTTTTCTATGCTAGGGGGCGCTATAGAGTCGCGTTGTTATAACGACTTCATAATATCAAATTTTTCGCCGGACCTGAGGAGTGTGCAAAGTTCGGTGAGTTTTCGTGAATATTTAGGTACCCAAAATCGCGATTGTTTGCGGAGAATAAATAATAATAATAATAATAATAATAATAATAATAATAATAATAATTTTTACAAAAACAATAGGGACCTCGCAGCGGTCGCTGCTCGGGCCCTAATAATAATAATAATAATAATAATAATAATAATAATTTTTACAAAAACAATAGGGACCTCGCAGCGGTCGCTGCTCGGGCCCTAATTAGAGCTATGAGCAGCTATAAAGGGCCCTCGCAGCCCGGGCCACGTTGGAGTCCTTGCACGTTGGGGTACTTGCACGTTAGGGTACTGGCACGTTGGGGTACTGGCACGTTGGGGTACTGGCATATTGGAAGCAAAATTTCTTTGAAAATGGCATAATAAACGTTTACATGTAGAATATTTTTTTTGCCAGTGTGTGTCAAGCTCAACGGGTTTTGGTGATTGTTAAGACCTGCAAAAATCAGCGTCCTTTTTTATTTTTAGGCAATGAGTTGCCCTGATTGGTATTTTTTGTAAAAGTGTATATATACATCATCGCTCGTTGTACTCATTGCACAATGTTACTTTTATTGTCCAAAGGGGCAATCAAAAATGAATAAAACAAAATGGAAACGTACATACGTTTGGATCGGTGTGAAGCCAGTGAACAATTTGAGTGGTGGAAACTAAAAGAATATTCAGAAATGACTTAGTCATCACACTTAGAATGAGTTTAAATTTTTTTGTACAAAATACCGTATGTGGGTTTTTTTTTTTTATATAAGCCTCAAGGGCTAGGTGGCGCTGTATTTATAACTGAATGTTGTCATTGAGATACCTTCAGGCCTTGATTATAAGCATACATGTCAAGTGTGGGATTTTTTTTGGAGCATGTACCGTGGAGTTATTAAGCATATCCTTCATTCACGATATTGCTTTTAATGTCCACAGAGGCTATCAAAAATAAATAAAAATATATATATGTTTGGATAAGTCTGATGCCAGTGAACATTTTGAGTGGTGGAAACTAAAAGAATATTCATAAATGACTTAGTTATCACACTTAGAATGAGTTTACATTTTTTGTACAAAATACCGTATGTGGGGTATTTTTTTTTTATGCCTCAAGGGCTAGGTGGCGCTGCATATATAACTGAATGTTGTCATAGAGATAGCTTCAGGCCTTGACGATAAACATACATGTCAAGTTTGGGATTTTTTGGAGCATGTACCGGGGAGTTATTAAGCATATCCTTTTTCAGTGCGAAACACAAATTTTGATGCCCCGCCTTCATCATATAGTATTTCGAAAGGTCAAGATTTTTCCCCCTGTCGTTGGCTCAGGTCTTGACATGGTCCAGGTGAAGTCTTAACTCAGTCAGATGAAACGTGTAGGAGAAGTGGGCAAAAGTCTGCCCCCTGTGAATGTGCAAAAATTGTCAAAAATGGGGACATTCAAAAATTCGTAGCTAACTTCCTGTTCATTTTAGCATATGGGTCCAAGAGACTTTTTTGTAGGTCTTGGGCTCCCTCATACACCTAAAAATATTCGTCGTTCTTGCTTAAACGTACAACCGGGGCTGCTTCGTTCAAAACTTCTCGGGGGCGCTATTGAGTCATTTTTGTAAAAATAGCACAATCAACAATAAAATATTGCTCATTTTACCAGGCCAGATGTGTGTGCCAAGTTTCATGAGTTTCTGTGCATGTTTAGACCCTCAAAACTGGCGTTGTTTTCTTGGCGAACAGCGCTTAGCCACACCCACAGCAATTCGCGAAAACTCACAAACTTCGTGTTGTGACATCATGAAGGCCGAAACCCTCATCTGAGCAAATATGAGGTAGGTCCAGTTAACGTGTTTGGAGAAAAACGTAGAAGAAAATTCGTAAGAAAAAAAATTGCCACTAGGTGGCGCTATCAGTTAGATGAAATATAAGTCAGTAGATGTCTTTAGGGCTGGACTCTCATCAAATGTGTGAAATTTTGAGAAGATAGGATCATCTCGGTCAAGTTAATGCAGCTTTTATTTTCACGAAAAATCTTCAGACTTTGCGGCACCGTAGCGGCCACGCCCTTTGGCGAAAAGTTACAATATTCGGTGTGGGGCATGATCAACATCTTAAGGCTTTTCTGACCAATTTTCAAATGGATCCCTTCAACAAGCTCAGCACAGTAGCTAAAAACGTAAAGTATGACATTTATTGTAACCACTAGGTGGCGCTATATGTATAACTGAATTTTATCATATAGATGTTTTCAGGCCGTGACTATTACGTTGCCTGAGAAGTTTGAGATTTTTTGGAGCTTGAACATGGGAGTTATTAAGCATTTGCTCTTTCTGGACAAATGAAATTTTAAAGGCAATATTTGATGCCCCGCCCCCGTCATATAGTATTTCAAAAAGGCAAGATGTTTTGCCCAGTTGTTCTCTCAGGTCTTGAGATGATAAATGCCAAGTTTGAAGTCAATTGGATGAAAAATGTTTGCAAAGGGGGAAAAAGCATGACCACAGTGAATGTGCCAAAATCGGCCAAAATTGGACATTAAAAAATTCATAGCTCACTTCCTGTACATTTTAGCTACATGGTCCCAATAGACTTTTTTGTGCGTCTCGGGGTGCTACACGTGCCTGCCAATTTTTGTTGCTCTAGCTCAAACGTGCCGGGCTTGGTTTTTATTTTTCTACGCTAGGGGGCGCTATCGAGTCGCATTGTTATGACGACTTAATAATATCAAATTTTTCGCCGGGCCTGAGGAGTGTGCAAAGTTCGGTGAGTTTTCGTGAATGTTTAGGTACCCAAAATCGCGATCGTTTGCGGAGAATAAAGAAGAAGAAGAAGAAGAAGAACTAGAGCTGCGAGCAGCTATAAAGGGCCCTCGCAGCCCGGGCCACGTTGGGGTACTTGCACGTTGGGGAACTTGCACATTGGGGTATTGGCACATTGGAAGCAGAATTTCTTTGAAAATGGCTTGATAAACATGTGGACTTTTTTTTTTTTTTTGCCAGGTGTGATGAGTGTGTCAAGCTCAATGGGTTTTGGTGATTGTTAAGATCTGCAAAAATCAGCGTCTTTTTTTTATTTTTAGGCAATGAGTTGCTCTGATTGGTATTTTTCGTAAAAGTATATATACACACATCATCGCTCGTACTCATTGCACAATGTTGCTTTTATTGTCCATAGAGGCGATAAAAAAAATAAATAAAACTAAATAAAAAATACGTATGTTTGGATCGGTCTGATACCAGTGAACATATTGAGTGGTGGAAAGTAAAAGAATATTCATAAATGACTTAGTTATCACACTTACAATGAGTTTACAATTTTTGCAAAAATACCGTAAGTGAGGCATTTTTTTTATGCCTCAAGGACTAGGTGGCGCTGTATTTATAACTGAATTTTGTCATAGAGATACCTTCAGGCCTTGACTCTAAATATACATTTCAAATATGGGATTTTTTGGAGCATGTACCTGGGAGTTATTAAGCATAGCCTTCATTCACGATATTGCTTTTAATGTCCATAGAGGCTATCAAAAATACATAAAACTAAATAACAAAAATATGTATGTTTGGTTAGGTCTGATGCCAGTGAATATTTTGAGTGGTGGAAGGTAAAAGAATATTCCTAAATGACTTAGTTATCACACTTAGAATGAGTTTACATTTTTTGTACAAAATACCGTAAGTGGGGTATTTTTTTTTCATGCCTCAAGGGCTAGGTGGCGCTGCATATATAACTGCATGTTGTCATAGAGATACCTTCAGGCCTTGACGATCAACATACATGTCAAGTTTGGGATTTTTTGGAGCATGTATCGGGGAGTTATTAAGCATATCCTTTTTCAGTGCTAAACACAAATTTTGATGCCCCGCCCTCATCATATAGTATTTCCAAAAGTAAAGATTTTTCCGTCTGTTGTTGGCTCAGGTCTTGGCATCGTCCAGGTCAAGTCATAAGTCAGTCGGATAAAACGTGTAGGAGAAGTGGGCAAAAGTATGCCCTCTGAAAATGTGCAAAAATCGTAAAAAATGGGACATTCAAAAATTCGTAGCTCACTTCCTGTTCATTTTAGCATATGGGTCCAAGAGACTTTTTTGTAGGTCTTTGGCTCCCTCATACACGTAAAAATTTTCGTAGATCTTGCTTAAACGTACAATCGGGGCTGCTTCGTTAAAAAATTCTAGGGGGCGCTATTGAGTCATTTTTGTAAAAATAGCACAATCAACAATAAAATATTGTTCATTTTACCAGGCCAGATGTGTGTGCCAAGTTTCATGAGTTTCTGCGCATGTTTAGACCCTCAAAACTGGCGTTGTTTTCTTGGCGAACAGTGCTTAGCCACGCCCACAGCGATTCGCGAAAACTCACAAACTTCGTGTTGTGACATCATGAAGGCCGAAACCCTCATCTGAGCAAATATGAGGTTGGTCCAGTTAACGTGTTTGGAGAAAAAATTTACAAGAAAATTCGTAAGAAAAAAAATTGCCACTAGGTGGCGCTATCAGTAAGATGAAATATAAGTTCGAAGATGTCTTTAGGGCTGGACTCTCATCAAATGTGTGAAATTTTGAGAAGATAGGATCATCTCGGTCAAGTTCATGCAGCTTTTATTGTCACGAAAAATCTTCAGAATTTGCGGCACCGTAGCGGCCACGCCCTTTGGCGAAAAGTTACAATATTCGGTGTTGGGCATGATCAACATCTTAAGGCTTTTCTGACCAACTTTCAACTGGATCCCTTCAACGAGCTCAGCGCAGTAGCTAAAAACGTAAAGTATGACATTTATTGTCACCACTAGGTGGCGCTATATGTATAACTGAATTTTATCATATAGATGTTTTCAGGCCGTGACTATTACGTTGCCTGAGAAGTTTGAGATTTTTTGGAGCTTGAACATGGGAGTTATTAAGCATTTGCTCTTTCTGGACAAATGAAATTTTAAAGGCAATATTTGATGCCCCGCCCCCGTCATATAGTATTTCAAAAAGGCAAGATGTTTTGCCCAGTTGTTCTCTCAGGTCTTGAGATGATAAATGCCAAGTTTGAAGTCAATTGGATGAAAAATGTTTGCATAGGGGGAAAAAGCATGACCACAGTGAATGTGCCAAAATAGGCCAAAATTGGACATAAAAAAATTCATAGCTCACTTCCTGTACATTTTAGCTACATGGTCCCAATAGACTTTTTTGTGCGTCTCGGGGTGCTACACGTGCCTGCCAATTTTTGTTGCTCTAGCTCAAACGTGCCGGGCTTGGTTTTTATTTTTCTACGCTAGGGGGCGCTATCGAGTCGCATTGTTATGACGACTTAATAATATCAAATTTTTCGCCGGGCCTGAGGACTGTGCAAAGTTCGGTGAGTTTTCGTGAATGTTTAGGTACCCAAAATCGCGATCGTTTGCGGAGAATAAAGAAGAAGAAGAAGAAGAAGAAGAAGAATAATAATAATAATAATAATAATTTTTACAAAAACAATAGGGACCTCGCAGCGGTCGCTGCTCGGGCCCTAATAATAATAATAATAATAATAATAATAATAATAATAATAATTTTTACAAAAACAATAGGGACCTCGCAGCGGTCGCTGCTCGGGCCCTAATAATAATAATAATAATAATAATAATAATAATAATTTTTACAAAAACAATAGGGACCTCGCAGCGGTCGCTGCTCGGGCCCTAATTAGAGCTATGAGCAGCTATAAAGGGCCCTCGCAGCCCGGGCCACGTTGGAGTCCTTGCACGTTGGGGTACTTGCACGTTAGGGTACTGGCACGTTGGGGTACTGGCACGTTGGGGTACTGGCATATTGGAAGCAAAATTTCTTTGAAAATGGCATAATAAACGTTTACATGTAGAATATTTTTTTTGCCAGTGTGTGTCAAGCTCAACGGGTTTTGGTGATTGTTAAGACCTGCAAAAATCAGCGTCCTTTTTTATTTTTAGGCAATGAGTTGCCCTGATTGGTATTTTTTGTAAAAGTGTATATATACATCATCGCTCGTTGTACTCATTGCACAATGTTACTTTTATTGTCCAAAGGGGCAATCAAAAATGAATAAAACAAAATGGAAACGTACATACGTTTGGATCGGTGTGAACCCAGTGAACAATTTGAGTGGTGGAAACTAAAAGAATATTCAGAAATGACTTAGTCATCACACTTAGAATGAGTTTAAATTTTTTTGTACAAAATACCGTATGTGGGTTTTTTTTTTTATATAAGCCTCAAGGGCTAGGTGGCGCTGTATTTATAACTGAATGTTGTCATTGAGATACCTTCAGGCCTTGATTATAAGCATACATGTCAAGTGTGGGATTTTTTTTGGAGCATGTACCGTGGAGTTATTAAGCATATCCTTCATTCACGATATTGCTTTTAATGTCCACAGAGGCTATCAAAAATAAATAAAAATATATATATGTTTGGATAAGTCTGATGCCAGTGAACATTTTGAGTGGTGGAAACTAAAAGAATATTCATAAATGACTTAGTTATCACACTTAGAATGAGTTTACATTTTTTGTACAAAATACCGTATGTGGGGTATTTTTTTTTTATGCCTCAAGGGCTAGGTGGCGCTGCATATATAACTGAATGTTGTCATAGAGATAGCTTCAGGCCTTGACGATAAACATACATGTCAAGTTTGGGATTTTTTGGAGCATGTACCGGGGAGTTATTAAGCATATCCTTTTTCAGTGCGAAACACAAATTTTGATGCCCCGCCTTCATCATATAGTATTTCGAAAGGTCAAGATTTTTCCCCCTGTCGTTGGCTCAGGTCTTGACATGGTCCAGGTGAAGTCTTAGCTCAGTCAGATGAAACGTGTAGGAGAAGTGGGCAAAAGTCTGCCCCCTGTGAATGTGCAAAAATTGTCAAAAATGGGACATTCAAAAATTCGTAGCTAACTTCCTGTTCATTTTAGCATATGGGTCCAAGAGACTTTTTTGTAGGTCTTGGGCTCCCTCATACACCTAAAAATATTCGTCGTTCTTGCTTAAACGTACAACCGGGGCTGCTTCGTTCAAAACTTCTCGGGGGCGCTATTGAGTCATTTTTGTAAAAATAGCACAATCAACAATAAAATATTGCTCATTTTACCAGGCCAGATGTGTGTGCCAAGTTTCATGAGTTTCTGTGCATGTTTAGACCCTCAAAACTGGCGTTGTTTTCTTGGCGAACAGCGCTTAGCCACACCCACAGCAATTCGCGAAAACTCACAAACTTCGTGTTGTGACATCATGAAGGCCGAAACCCTCATCTGAGCAAATATGAGGTAGGTCCAGTTAACGTGTTTGGAGAAAAACGTAGAAGAAAATTCGTAAGAAAAAAAATTGCCACTAGGTGGCGCTATCAGTTAGATGAAATATAAGTCAGTAGATGTCTTTAGGGCTGGACTCTCATCAAATGTGTGAAATTTTGAGAAGATAGGATCATCTCGGTCAAGTTAATGCAGCTTTTATTTTCACGAAAAATCTTCAGACTTTGCGGCACCGTAGCGGCCACGCCCTTTGGCGAAAAGTTACAATATTCGGTGTGGGGCATGATCAACATCTTAAGGCTTTTCTGACCAATTTTCAAATGGATCCCTTCAACAAGCTCAGCACAGTAGCTAAAAACGTAAAGTATGACATTTATTGTAACCACTAGGTGGCGCTATATGTATAACTGAATTTTATCATATAGATGTTTTCAGGCCGTGACTATTACGTTGCCTGAGAAGTTTGAGATTTTTTGGAGCTTGAACATGGGAGTTATTAAGCATTTGCTCTTTCTGGACAAATGAAATTTTAAAGGCAATATTTGATGCCCCGCCCCCGTCATATAGTATTTCAAAAAGGCAAGATGTTTTGCCCAGTTGTTCTCTCAGGTCTTGAGATGATAAATGCCAAGTTTGAAGTCAATTGGATGAAAAATGTTTGCAAAGGGGGAAAAAGCATGACCACAGTGAATGTGCCAAAATCGGCCAAAATTGGACATTAAAAAATTCATAGCTCACTTCCTGTACATTTTAGCTACATGGTCCCAATAGACTTTTTTGTGCGTCTCGGGGTGCTACACGTGCCTGCCAATTTTTGTTGCTCTAGCTCAAACGTGCCGGGCTTGGTTTTTATTTTTCTACGCTAGGGGGCGCTATCGAGTCGCATTGTTATGACGCCTTAATAATATCAAATTTTTCGCCGGGCCTGAGGAGTGTGCAAAGTTCGGTGAGTTTTCGTGAATGTTTAGGTACCCAAAATCGCGATCGTTTGCGGAGAATAAAGAAGAAGAAGAAGAAGAAGAACTAGAGCTGCGAGCAGCTATAAAGGGCCCTCGCAGCCCGGGCCACGTTGGGGAACTTGCACATTGGGGTACTGGCACATTGGAAGCAGAATTTCTTTGAAAATGGCTTGATAAACATGTGGACTTTTTTTTTTTTTTTGCCAGGTGTGATGAGTGTGTCAAGCTCAATGGGTTTTGGTGATTGTTAAGATCTGCAAAAATCAGCGTCTTTTTTTTATTTTTAGGCAATGAGTTGCTCTGATTGGTATTTTTCGTAAAAGTATATATACACACATCATCGCTCGTACTCATTGCACAATGTTGCTTTTATTGTCCATAGAGGCGATAAAAAATAAAAATAAAACTAAATAAAAAATACGTATGTTTGGATCGGTCTGATACCAGTGAACATATTGAGTGGTGGAAAGTAAAAGAATATTCATAAATGACTTAGTTATCACACTTACAATGAGTTTACAATTTTTGCAAAAATACCGTAAGTGAGGCATTTTTTTTATGCCTCAAGGACTAGGTGGCGCTGTATTTATAACTGAATTTTGTCATAGAGATACCTTCAGGCCTTGACTCTAAATATACATTTCAAATATGGGATTTTTTGGAGCATGTACCTGGGAGTTATTAAGCATAGCCTTCATTCACGATATTGCTTTTAATGTCCATAGAGGCTATCAAAAATACATAAAACTAAATAACAAAAATATGTATGTTTGGTTAGGTCTGATGCCAGTGAATATTTTGAGTGGTGGAAGGTAAAAGAATATTCCTAAATGACTTAGTTATCACACTTAGAATGAGTTTACATTTTTTGTACAAAATACCGTAAGTGGGGTATTTTTTTTTCATGCCTCAAGGGCTAGGTGGCGCTGCATATATAACTGCATGTTGTCATAGAGATACCTTCAGGCCTTGACGATAAACATACATGTCAAGTTTGGGATTTTTTGGAGCATGTATCGGGGAGTTATTAAGCATATCCTTTTTCAGTGCTAAACACAAATTTTGATGCCCCGCCCTCATCATATAGTATTTCCAAAAGTAAAGATTTTTCCGTCTGTTGTTGGCTCAGGTCCTGGCATCGTCCAGGTCAAGTCATAAGTCAGTCGGATAAAACGTGTAGGAGAAGTGGGCAAAAGTATGCCCTCTGAAAATGTGCAAAAATCGTAAAAAATGGGACATTCAAAAATTCGTAGCTCACTTCCTGTTCATTTTAGCATATTGGTCCAAGAGACTTTTTTGTAGGTCTTTGGCTCCCTCATACACGTAAAAATTTTCGTAGATCTTGCTTAAACGTACAATCGGGGCTGCTTCGTTAAAAAATTCTAGGGGGCGCTATTGAGTCATTTTTGTAAAAATAGCACAATCAACAATAAAATATTGTTCATTTTACCAGGCCAGATGTGTGTGCCAAGTTTCATGAGTTTCTGCGCATGTTTAGACCCTCAAAACTGGCGTTGTTTTCTTGGCGAACAGTGCTTAGCCACGCCCACAGCGATTCGCGAAAACTCACAAACTTCGTGTTGTGACATCATGAAGGCCGAAACCCTCATCTGAGCAAATATGAGGTTGGTCCAGTTAACGTGTTTGGAGAAAAAATTTACAAGAAAATTCGTAAGAAAAAAAATTGCCACTAGGTGGCGCTATCAGTAAGATGAAATATAAGTTCGAAGATGTCTTTAGGGCTGGACTCTCATCAAATGTGTGAAATTTTGACAAGATAGCATCATCTCGGTCAAGTTCATGCAGCTTTTATTGTCACGAAAAATCTTCAGAATTTGCGGCACCGTAGCGGCCACGCCCTTTGGCGAAAAGTTACAATATTCGGTGTTGGGCATGATCAACATCTTAAGGCTTTTCTGACCAACTTTCAACTGGATCCCTTCAACGAGCTCAGCGCAGTAGCTAAAAACGTAAAGTATGACATTTATTGTCACCACTAGGTGGCGCTATATGTATAACTGAATTTTATCATATAGATGTTTTCAGGCCGTGACTATTACGTTGCCTGAGAAGTTTGAGATTTTTTGGAGCTTGAACATGGGAGTTATTAAGCATTTGCTCTTTCTGGACAAATGAAATTTTAAAGGCAATATTTGATGCCCCGCCCCCGTCATATAGTATTTCAAAAAGGCAAGATGTTTTGCCCAGTTGTTCTCTCAGGTCTTGAGATGATAAATGCCAAGTTTGAAGTCAATTGGATGAAAAATGTTTGCAAAGGGGGAAAAAGCATGACCACAGTGAATGTGCCAAAATAGGCCAAAATTGGACATAAAAAAATTCATAGCTCACTTCCTGTACATTTTAGCTACATGGTCCCAATAGACTTTTTTGTGCGTCTCGGGGTGCTACACGTGCCTGCCAATTTTTGTTGCTCTAGCTCAAACGTGCCGGGCTTGGTTTTTATTTTTCTACGCTAGGGGGCGCTATCGAGTCGCATTGTTATGACGACTTAATAATATCAAATTTTTCGCCGGGCCTGAGGAGTGTGCAAAGTTCGGTGAGTTTTCGTGAATGTTTAGGTCCTCAAAAATGCGATCGTTTACGGAGAAGAAGAAGAAGAAGAAGAAGAAGAAGAAGAAGAAGAAGAAGAAGAAGAAGAAGAAGAAGAAGAAGAAGAAGAATAATTCGAACGAAAAACAATAGGGACCTCGCAGCGGTCGCTGCTCGGGCCCTAATAATAACTAGAGCTGCGAGCAGCTATAAAGGGCCCTCGCAGCCCGGGCCACGTTGGGGTCCTTGCACGTTGGGGTCCTTGCACGTTGGGGTACTGGCACATTGGGGTACTGGCATATTGGAAGCAAAATTTCTTTGAAAATGGCATAATAAACGTTTACATGTAGAATATTTTTTTGCCAGTGTGTGTGTCAAGCTCAACGGGTTTTGGTGATTGTTAAGACCTGCAAAAATCAGCGTCCTTTTTTATTTTTAGGCAATGAGTTGCCCTGATTGGTATTTTTTTGTAAAAGTGTATATACACATCATCGTTCGTTGTACTCATTGCACAATGTTACTTTTATTGTCCAAAGGGGCAATCAAAAATGAATAAAACAAAATGGAAACGTACTTACGTTTGGATCGGTGTGAAGCCAGTGAACAATTTGAGTGGTGGAAACTAAAAGAATATTCATAAATGACTTAGTTATCACACTTAGAATGAGTGTACATTTTTTGTACAAATTATACCGTATGTGTTTTTTTTTTTTTATATAAGCCTCAAGGGCTAGGTGGCGCTGTATTTATAACTGAATGTTGTCATCGAGATACCTTCAGGCCTTGATTATAAGCATACATGTAAAGGGCCCTCGCAGCCCGGGCCACGTTGGAGTCCTTGCACGTTGGGGTACTTGCACGTTAGGGTACTGGCACGTTGGGGTACTGGCATATTGGAAGCAAAATTTCTTTGAAAATGGCATAATAAACGTTTACATGTAGAATATTTTTTTTGCCAGTGTGTGTCAAGCTCAACGGGTTTTGGTGATTGTTAAGACCTGCAAAAATCAGCGTCCTTTTTTATTTTTAGGCAATGAGTTGCCCTGATTGGTATTTTTTGTAAAAGTGTATATATACATCATCGCTCGTTGTACTCATTGCACAATGTTACTTTTATTGTCCAAAGGGGCAATCAAAAATGAATAAAACAAAATGGAAACGTACATACGTTTGGATCGGTGTGAAGCCAGTGAACAATTTGAGTGGTGGAAACTAAAAGAATATTCAGAAATGACTTAGTCATCACACTTAGAATGAGTTTACATTTTTTTGTACAAAATACCGTATGTGGGGTTTTTTTTTTATATAAGCCTCAAGGGCTAGGTGGCGCTGTATTTATAACTGAATGTTGTCATCGAGATACCTTCAGGCCTTGATTATAAGCATACATGTAAAGTGTGGGATTTTTTTTGGAGCATGTACCGTGGAGTTATTAAGCATATCCTTCATTCACGATATTGCTTTTAATGTCCACAGAGGCTATCAAAAATAAATAAAAATATATATATGTTTGGATAAGTCTGATGCCAGTGAACATTTTGAGTGGTGGAAACTAAAAGAATATTCATAAATGACTTAGTTATCACACTTAGAATGAGTTTACATTTTTTGTACAAAATACCGTATGTGGGGTATTTTTTTTTTATGCCTCAAGGGCTAGGTGGCGCTGCATATATAACTGAATGTTGTCATAGAGATAGCTTCAGGCCTTGACGATAAACATACATGTCAAGTTTGGGATTTTTTGGAGCATGTACCGGGGAGTTATTAAGCATATCCTTTTTCAGTGCGAAACACAAATTTTGATGCCCCGCCTTCATCATATAGTATTTCGAAAGGTCAAGATTTTTCCCCCTGTCTTTGGCTCAGGTCTTGACATGGTCCAGGTCAAGTCTTAACTCAGTCAGATGAAACGTGTAGGAGAAGTGGGCAAAAGTCTGCCCCCTGTGAATGTGCAAAAATAGTCAAAAATGGGACATTCAAAAATTCGTAGCTCACTTCCTGTTCATTTTAGCATATGGGTCCAAGAGACTTTTTTGTAGGTCTTGGGCTCCCTCATACACCTAAAAATATTCGTCGTTCTTGCTTAAACGTACAACCGGGGCTGCTTCGTTAAAAACTTCTCGGGGGCGCTATTGAGTCATTTTTGTAAAAATAGCACAATCAACAATAAAATATTGCTCATTTTACCAGGCCAGATGTGTGTGCCAAGTTTCATGAGTTTCTGTGCATGTTTAGACCCTCAAAACTGGCGTTGTTTTCTTGGCGAACAGCGCTTAGCCACACCCACAGCAATGCGCGAAAACACACAAACTTCGAGTTGTGACATCATGAAGGCCGAAACCCTCATCTGAGCAAATATGAGGTAGGTCCAGTTAACGTGTTTGGAGAAAAACGTAGAAGAAAATTCGTAATAAAAAAAATTGCCACTAGGTGGCGCTATCAGTTAGATGAAATATAAGTCAGTAGATGTCTTTAGTGCTGGACTCTCATCAAATGTGTGAAATTTTGAGAAGATAGGATCATCTCGGTCAAGTTAATGCAGCTTTTATTTTCACAAAAAATCTTCAGACTTTGCGTCACCGTAGCGGCCACGCCCTTTGGCGAAAAGTTACAATATTCGGTGTGGGGCATGATCAACATCTTAAGGCTTTTCTGACCAATTTTCAAATGGATCCCTTCAACAAGCTCAGCACAGTAGCTAAAAACGTAAAGTATGACATTTATTGTAACCACTAGGTGGCGCTATATGTATAACTGAATTTTATCATATAGATGTTTTCAGGCCGTGACTATTACGTTGCCTGAGAAGTTTGAGATTTTTTGGAGCTTGAACATGGGAGTTATTAAGCATTTGCTCTTTCTGGACAAATGAAATTTTAAAGGCAATATTTGATGCCCCGCCCCCGTCATATAGTATTTCAAAAAGGCAAGATGTTTTGCCCAGTTGTTCTCTCAGGTCTTGAGATGATAAATGCCAAGTTTGAAGTCAATTGGATGAAAAATGTTTGCAAAGGGGGAAAAAGCATGACCACAGTGAATGTGCCAAAATAGGCCAAAATTGGACATAAAAAAATTCATAGCTCACTTCCTGTACATTTTAGCTACATGGTCCCAATAGACTTTTTTGTGCGTCTCGGGGTGCTACACGTGCCTGCCAATTTTTGTTGCTCTAGCTCAAACGTGCCGGGCTTGGTTTTTATTTTTCTACGCTAGGGGGCGCTATCGAGTCGCATTGTTATGACGACTTAATAATATCTAATTTTTCGCCGGGCCTGAGGAGTGTGCAAAGTTCGGTGAGTTTTCGTGAATGTTTAGGTCCTCAAAAATGCGATCGTTTACGGAGAAGAAGAAGAAGAAGAAGAAGAAGAAGAAGAATAACTAGAGCTGCGAGCAGCTATAAAGGGCCCTCGCAGCCCGGGCCACGTTGGGGTCTTGCACGTTGGGGTACTGGCATATTGGAAGCAAAATTTCTTTGAAAATGGCATAATAAACGTTTACATGTAGAATATTTTTTTTTGCCAGTGTGTGTCAAGCTCAACGGGTTTTGGTGGTTGTTAAGACCTGCAAAAATCAGCGTCCTTTTTTATTTTTAGGCAATGAGTTGCCCTGATTGGTATTTTTTGTAAAAGTGTATATACACATCATCGCTCGTTGTACTCATTGCACAATGTTACTTTTATTGTCCAAAGGGGCAATCAAAAATGAATAAAACAAAATGGAAACGTACATACGTTTGGATCGGTGTGAAGCCAGTGAACAATTTGAGTGGTGGAAACTAAAAGAATATTCATAAATGACTTAGTTATCACACTTAGAATGAGTGTACATTTTTTGTACAAAACACCGTATGTGAGTTTTTTTATATATATATATATATATATATAAATGCCTCAAGGGCTAGGTGGCGCTGTATTTATAACTGAATGTTGTCATAGAGATACCTTCAGGCCTTGATTATAAGCATACATGTCAAGTGTAGGATTTTTTTTGGAGCATGTACCGTGGAGTTATTAAGCATATCCTTCATTCACGATATTGCTTTTAATGTCCATAAAGGCTATCAAAAATAAATAAAAATATACATATGTTTGGATAAGTCTGATGCCAGTGAACATTTTGAGTGGTGGAAACTAAAAGAATATTCATAAATGACTTAGTTATCACACTTAGAATGAGTTTACATTTTTTGTACAAAATACCGTATGTGGGGTATTTTTTTTTTATGCCTCAAGGGCTAGGTGGCGCTGCATATATAACTGAATGTTGTCATAGAGATAACTTCAGGCCTTGACGATAAACATACATGTCAAGTTTGGGATTTTTTGGAGCATGTACCGGGGAGTTATCAAGCATATCCTTTTTCATTGCGAAACACAAATTTTGATGCCCCGCCCTCATCATATAGTATTTTGAAAAGTCAAAAATTTTCCCCCTGTCGTTGGCTCAGGTCTTGACATGGTCCAGGCCAAGTCTTAACTCAGTCGGATGAAACGTGTAGGAGAAGTGGGCAAAAGTCTGCCCCCTGTGAATGTGCAAAAATCGTCGAAAATGGGACATTCAAAAATTCGTAGCTCACTTCCTGTTCATTTTAGCATATGAGTACAAGAGACTTTTTTGTAGGTCTTGGGCTCCCTCATACACCTAAAAATATTCGTCGTTCTTGCTTAAACGTACAACTGGGGCTGTTTCGTTAAAGATTTCTAGGGGGCGCTATTGAGTCATTTTTGTAAAAATAGCACAATCGCCGATAACAAATTGCTCATTTTGCCAGGCCAGCTGTGTGTGCCAAGTTTCGTGTGTTTCTGTGCCAGTTTAGGCCCTCAAAATTGGCGTTGTTTTCTTGGCGAACAGCGCTTGGCCACGCCCACAGCGACTCGCGAAAACTCACAAACTTCGTGTTGTGACAGCATGAAGGCCGACACCCTCATCTGAGCAAATATGAGGTAGGTCCAGTTAACATGGTTGGAGAAAAACATTGAAGAAAAATCGTAAGAAAAAAAATTGCCAGTAGGTGGCGCTATCAGTAAGATGAAATATAAGTTTGTAGATGTCTTTAGGGCTGGACTCTCATCAATTGTGTACAATTTTGAGAAGATAGCATCATCTCGGTCAAGTTAATGCAGCTTTTGTTGTCACGAGAAATCTTCAGACTTTGCGGCACCGTAGCGGCCACGCCCTTTGGCGAAAAGTTACAATATTCGGTGTGGGGCATGATCAACATCTTAAGGCTTTTCTGACCAATTTTCAAATGGATCCCTTCAACAAGCTCAGCACAGTAGCTAAAAACGTAAAGTATGACATTTATTGTAACCACTAGGTGGCGCTACATGGATAACTGAATTTTATCATATAGATGTTTTCAGGCCGTGACTATTAAGTTGCCTGATAAGTTTGAGATTTTTTGGAGCTTGAACATGGGAGTTATTAAGCATTTGCTCTTTCTGGACAAATGAAATTTTAAAGGCAATATTTGATGCCCCGCCCCCGTCATATAGTATTTCGAAAAGGCAAGATTTTTTCCCCAGTTGTTCTCTCAGGTCTTGAGATGATAAATGCCAAGTTTGAAGTCAATTGGATGAAAAATGTTTGCAAAGGGGGAAAAAGCATGACCACAGTGAATGTGCCAAAATAGGCCAAAATTGGACATTAAAAGATTCATAGCTCACTTCCTGTACATTTTAGCTACATGGTCCCAATAGACTTTTTTGTGCGTCTCGGGGTGCTACACGTGCCTGCCAATTTTCGTTGCTCTAGCTCAAACATGCCGGGCTTGGTTTTTATTTTTCTATGCTAGGGGGCGCTATAGAGTCGCGTTGTTATGACGACTTCATAATATCAAATTTTTCGCCGGGCCTGAGGAGTGTGCAAAGTTTGGTGAGTTTTCGTAAATGTTTAGGTACCCAAAATCGTGATCGTTTACGGAGAAAAAGAATAATAATAATAATAATAATAATAATAATAATCCGATCGAAAAACAATAGGGACCTCGCAGCGGTAGCTGCTCGGGCCCTAATAATAATTCGAACGAAAAACAATAGGGACCTCGCAGCGGTCGCTGCTCGGGCCCTAATAATAACTAGAGCTGCGAGCAGCTATAAAGGGCCCTCGCAGCCCGGGCCACGTTGGGGTCCTTGCACGTTGGGGTCCTTGCACGTTGGGGTACTGGCACATTGGGGTACTGGCATATTGGAAGCAAAATTTCTTTGAAAATGGCATAATAAACGTTTACATGTAGAATATTTTTTTGCCAGTGTGTGTGTCAAGCTCAACGGGTTTTGGTGATTGTTAAGACCTGCAAAAATCAGCGTCCTTTTTTATTTTTAGGCAATGAGTTGCCCTGATTGGTATTTTTTTGTAAAAGTGTATATACACATCATCGCTCGTTGTACTCATTGCACAATGTTACTTTTATTGTCCAAAGGGGCAATCAAAAATGAATAAAACAAAATGGAAACGTACTTACGTTTGGATCGGTGTGAAGCCAGTGAACAATTTGAGTGGTGGAAACTAAAAGAATATTCATAAATGACTTAGTTATCACACTTAGAATGAGTGTACATTTTTTGTACAAATTATACCATATGTGGGGTATTTTTTATTTTTTTTTATATAAGCCTCAAGGGCTAGGTGGCGCTGTATTTATAACTGAATGTTGTCATAGAGATACCTTCAGGCCTTGATTATAAGCATACATGTCAAGTGTGGGATTTTTTTTGGAGCATGTACCGTGGAGTTATTAAGCATATCCTTCATTCACGATATTGCTTTTAATGTCCATAGAGGCTATCAAAAATAAATAAAAATATATATATGTTTGGATAAGTCTGATACCAGTGAACATTTTGAGTGGTGGAAACTAAAAGAATATTCATAAATGACTTAGTTATCACACTTAGAATGAGTTTACATTTTTTGTACAAAATACCGTATGTGGGGTATTTTTTTTTCATGCCTCAAGGGCTAGGTGGCGCTGCATATATAACTGAATGTTGTCATAGAGATAACTTCAGGCCTTGACGATAAACATACATGTCAAGTTTGGGATTTTTTTGGAGCATGTACCGGGGAGTTATCAAGCATATCCTTTTTCATTGTGAAACACAAATTTTGATGCCCCGCCCTCATCATATAGTATTTTGAAAAGTCAAAATTTTTCCCCCTGTCGTTGGCTCAGGTCTTGACATGGTCCAGGCCAAGTCTTAACTCAGTCGGATGAAACGTGTAGGAGAAGTGGGCAAAAGTCTGCCCCCTGTGAATGTGCAAAAATCGTCAAAAATGGGACATTCAAAAATTCGTAGCTCACTTCCTGTTCATTTTAGCATATGGGTACAAGAGACTTTTTTGTAGGTCTTGGGCTCCCTCATACACCTAAAAATATTCGTAGATCTTGCTTAAACGTACAATCGGGGCTGCTTCATTAAAAATTTCTAGGGGGCGCTATTGAGTCATTTTTGTAGAAATAGGACAATACATGATAAAATATTGCTAATTTTGCCAGGCCAGATGTGTGTGCCAAGTTTCATGAGTTTCTGCGCATGTTTAGACCATCAAAACTGGCGTTGTTTTCTTGGCGAACAGTGCTTAGCCACGCCCACAGTGATTCGCGAAAACTCACAAACTTCGTGTTGTGACATCATGAAGGCCGAAACCCTCATCTGAGCAAATATGAGGTTGGTCCAGTTAACGTGTTTGGAGAAAAATGTACAAGAAAATTCGTTAGGAAAAAAATTGCCACTAGGTGGCGCTATCAGTAAGATGAAATATAAGTACGTAGATGTCTTTAGGGCTGGACTCTCATCAAATGTGTGAAATTTTGAGAAGATAGGATCATCTCGGTCAAGTTCATGCAGCTTTTATTGTCACGAAAAATCTTCAGACTTTGCGGCACCGTAGCGGCCACGCCCTTTGCCGAAAAGTTACAATATTCGGTGTGGGGCATGATCAACATCTTAAGGATTTTCTGACCAACTTTCAACTGGATCCCTTCAACGAGCTCAGCGCAGTAGCTAAAAACGTAAAGTATGACATTTATTGTTACCACTAGGTGGTGCTATATGTATAACTGAATTTTATCATATAGATGTTTTCAGGCCGTGACTATTACGTTGCCTGAGAAGTTTGAGATTTTTTGGAGCTTGAACATGGGAGTTATTAAGCATTTGCTCTTTCTGGACAAATGAAATTTTAAAGACAATATTTGATGCCCCGCCCCCATCATATAGTATTTCTAAAAGGCAAGACTTTTTGCCCAGTTGTTCTCTCAGGTCTTGAGATGATAAATGCCAAGTTTGATGTGAATTGGATGAAAAATGTTTGCAGAGGGGGAAAAAGCATGACCACAGTGAATGTGCCAAAATAGGCCAAAATTGGACATAAAAAAATTCATGGCTCATTTCCTGTACATTTTAGCTACATGGTCCCAATAGACTTTTTTGTGCGTCTCGGGGTGCTACACGTGCCTGCCAATTTTCGTTGCTCTAGCTCAAACGTGCCAGGCTTGGTTTTTATTTTTCTACGCTAGGGGGCGCTATAGAGTCGTGTTGTTATGACGACTTCATAATATAAAATTTTTCGCCGGGCCTGAGGAGTGTGCAAAGTTTGGTGAGTTTTCGTGAATGTTTAGGTCCTCAAAAATGCGATCGTTTACGGAGAATAATAATAATAATAATAATAATAATAATAATAATAATAATAATAATTCGAACGAAAAACAATAGGGACCTCGCAGCGGTCGCTGCTCGGGCCCTAATAATAATTTTTACAAAAACAATAGGGACCTCGCAGCGGTCGCTGCTCGGGCCCTAATAATAATAACTAGAGCTGCGAGCAGCTATAAAGGGCCCTCGCAGCCCGGGCCCGTTGGGGTACTTGCACGTTGGGGTACTTGCACATTGGGGAACTGGCACATTAGGAGCAAAATTAATTTGAACATGGCATGATAAAACATATACATGTAGATTTTTTTTTTGCCAGGTGTAATGTGTGTTTCAAGCTCAATGGGTTTTGGTGATTGTTAAGATCTGCAAAAATCAGCGTCTTTTTTAAAATTTTTTATTGTAAGGCAATGAGTTGCCCTGATTGGTATTTTTTGCAAAAGTACATATACACATCATCGCTCGTAGTCTTTGCACGATGTTGCTTTTATTGTCCATAGAGGCTATAAAAAATAAATAAAACAAAATAAAAAAGTACATATGTTTGGATCGGTCTGATACCAGTGAACATCTTGAGTAGTGGAAAGTTATAGAATATTCATAAATGACTTAGTTATAACACTTACAATGAGTTCACTAATTTTGTACAAAATACCTTAAGTGTTTTTTTTGGGGGGTTTTTTATGCCTCAAGGACTTGGTGGCGCTGTATTTATAACTGAATTTTGTCATAGAGATACCTTCAGGCCTTGACTATAAATATACATGTCAAGTTTGGGATTTTTTGAAGCATGTACCGAGGAGTTATTAAGCATATCCCTCATTCACGATACTGCTTTTAACGTCCATAAAGGCTATCAAAAATAAATAAAAATAAATAAAAAATACGTATGTTTGGATAGGTCTGATGCCATTCCGAAAAGTCAAGATTTTTCCCCCCTGTCGTTGGCTCAGGTCTTGACATGGTCTAGGTCAAGTCTGAAGTCAGTCGGATGAAACGTGTAGGAGAAGTGGGCAAAAGTATGCCCCCTGTAAATGTGCTAAATTCGTAAAAAATGGGACATTCAAAAATTCGTAGCTCACTTCCTGTTTATTTTAGCACATGGGTCCAACAGACTTTTTTGTAGGTCTTGGGCTCACTCATACACCTAAAAATATTCGTCGTTTTTGCTTAAACGTACAACCGGGGCTGCTTCGTTAAAAACTTCTAGGGGGCGCTATTGAGTCATTTTTGTAAAAATAGCACAATCAACAATAAAATATTGCTCATTTTACCAGGCCAGATATGTGTGCCAAGTTTCATGAGTTTCTGTGCATGTTTAGACCCTCAAAACTGGCGTTGTTTTCTTGGCGAACAGCGCTTAGCCACGCCCACAGCAATTCACGAAAACTCACAACCTTCGTGTTGTGACACCATGAAGGCCGAACCCCTCATCTGAGCAAATATGAGGTAGGTCCAGTTAACGTGTTTGGAGAAAAACGTAGAAGAAAATTCGTAAAAAAAAAAAATTGCCACTAGGTGGCGCTATCAGTAAGATGAAATATAAGTTCGTAGATGTCTTTAGGGCTGGACTCTCATCAAATGTGTGAAATTTTGAGAAGATTGGATCATCTGGGCCAAGTTCATGCAGCTTTTGTTGTCACGAAAAATCTTCAGACTTTGCGTTACCTTAGCGGCCACGCCCTTTGGCGAAAAGCTACACTATTCGGTGTGGGGCATGATCAACATCTTAAGGCTTTTCTGAACAATTTTCAACTGGATCCTTTCAACGAGCTCGGCACAGTAGCTAAAAACGTAAAGTATAACATTTATTGTTACCACTAGGTGGCGCTATATGTATAACTGAATTTTATCATATAAATGTTTTCAGGCTGTGACTATTACGTTGCCTGAGAAGTTTGAGATTTTTTGGAGCTTGAACATGGGAGTTATTAAGCATTTGCTCTTTCTGGACAAATGAAATTTTAAAGGCAATATATGATGCCCCGCCCCCGTCATATAGTATTTCGAAAGGGCAGGATGTTTTGCCCAGTTGTTCTCTCAGGTCTTGAGATGATAAATGCCAAGTTTGAAGTCAATTGGATGAAAAATGTTTGCAAAGGGGGAAAAAGCATGACCACAGTGAATGTGCCAAAATAGGCCAAAATTGGACATAAAAAAATTCATAGCTCACTTCCTGTACATTTTAGCTACATGGTCCCAATAGACTTTTTTGTGCGTCTCGGGGTGCTACACGTGCCTGCCAATTTTCGTTGCTCTAGCTCAAACGTGCCGGGCTTGGTTTTTATTTTTCTATGCTAGGGGGCGCTATAGAGTCGCGTTGTTATGACGACTTCATAATATCAAATTTTTCGCCGGGCCTGAGGAGTGTGCAAAGTTTGGTGAGTTTTCGTGAATGTTTAGGTACCCAAAATCGCGATCGTTTGCGGAGAATAAAGAAGAAGAAGAAGAAGAAGAATAACTAGAGCTGCGAGCAGCTATAAAGGGCCCTCGCAGCCCGGGCCACGTTGGGGTCCTTGCACGTTGGGGTACTGGCATATTGGAAGCAAAATTTCTTTGAAAATGGCATAATAAACGTTTACATGTAGAATATTTTTTTTTGCCAGTGTGTGTCAAGCTCAACCGGTTTTGGTGGTTGTTAAGACCTGCAAAAATCAGCGTCCTTTTTTATTTTTAGGCAATGAGTTGCCCTGATTGGTATTTTTTGTAAAAGTGTATATACACATCATCGCTCGTTGTACTCATTGCACAATGTTACTTTTATTGTCCAAAGGGGCAATCAAAAATGAATAAAACAAAATGGAAACGTACATACGTTTGGATCGGTGTGAAGCCAGTGAACAATTTGAGTGGTGGAAACTAAAAGAATATTCTTAAATGACTTAGTTGTCACACTTAGAATGAGTGTACATTTTTTGTACAAAACACCGTATGTGGTTTTTTTTTTATATATATATATAAATGCCTCAAGGGCTAGGTGGCGCTGTATTTATAACTGAATGTTGTCATAGAGATACCTTCAGGCCTTGATTATAAGCATACATGTCAAGTGTGGGATTTTTTTTGGAGCATGTACCGTGGAGTTATTAAGCATATCCTTTTTTTTAATGTCCATAAAGGCTATCAAAAATAAATAAAAAAATATATATGTTTGGATAAGTCTGATGCCAGTGAACATTTTGAGTGGTGGAAACTAAAAGAATATTCATAAATGACTTAGTTATCACACTTAGAATGAGTTTACATTTTTTCTACAAAATACCGTATGTGGGGTATTTTTTTTTTATGCCTCAAGGGCTAGGTGGCGCTGCATATATAACTGAATGTTGTCATAGAGATAACTTCAGGCCTTGACGATAAACATACATGTCAAGTTTGGGATTTTTTGGAGCATGTACCGGGGAGTTATCAAGCATATCCTTTTTCATTGCGAAACACAAATTTTGATGCCCCGCCCTCATCATATAGTATTTTGAAAAGTCAAAAATTTTCCCCCTGTCGTTGGCTCAGGTCTTGACATGGTCCAGGCCAAGTCTTAACGCAGTCGGATGAAACGTGTAGGAGAAGTGGGCAAAAGTCTGCCCCCTGTGAATGTGCAAAAATCGTCAAAAATGGGACATTCAAAAATTCGTAGCTCACTTCCTGTTCATTTTAGCATATGGGTACAAGAGACTTTTTTGTAGGTCTTGGGCTCCCTCATACACCTAAAAATATTCGTCGTTCTTGCTTAAACGTACAACTGGGGCTGTTTCGTTAAAGATTTCTCGGGGGCGCTATTGAGTCATTTTTGTAAAAATAGCACAATCGCCGATAAAAAATTGCTCATTTTGCCAGGCCAGCTGTGTGTGCCAAGTTTCGTGTGTTTCTGTGCCAGTTTAGGCCCTCAAAATTGGCGTTGTTTTCTTGGCGAACAGCGCTTAGCCACGCCCACAGCGACTCGCGAAAACTCACAAACTTCGTGTTGTGACAGCATGAAGGCCGACACCCTCATCTGAGCAAATATGAGGTAGGTCCAGTTAACATGGTTGGAGAAAAACATTGAAGAAAAATCGTAAGAAAAAAAATTGCCAGTAGGTGGCGCTATCAGTAAGATGAAATATAAGTTTGTAGATGTCTTTAGGGCTGGACTCTCATCAATTGTGTAAAATTTTGAGAAGATAGCATCATCTCGGTCAAGTTAATGCAGCTTTTGTTGTCACGAGAAATCTTCAGACTTTGCGGCACCGTAGCGGCCACGCCCTTTGGCGAAAAGTTACAATATTCGGTGTGGGGCATGATCAACATCTTAAGGCTTTTCTGACCAATTTTCAAATGGATCCCTTCAACAAGCTCAGCACAGTAGCTAAAAACGTAAAGTATGACAATTATTGTTACCACTAGGTGGCGCTATATGTATAACTGAATTTTATCATATAGATGTTTTCAGGCCGTGACTATTACGTTGCCTGAGAAGTTTGAGATTTTTTGGAGCTTGAACATGGGAGTTATTAAGCATTTGCTCTTTCTGGACAAATGAAATTTTAAAGACAATATTTGATGCCCCGCCCCCATCATATAGTATTTCGAAAAGGCAAGACTTTTTGCCCAGTTTTTCTCTCAGGTCTTGAGATGATAAATGCCAAGTTTGATGTGAATTGGATGAAAAATGTTTGCAGAGGGGGAAAAAGCATGACCACAGTGAATGTGCCAAAATAGGCCAAAATTGGACATAAAAAAATTCATAGCTCATTTCCTGTACATTTTAGCTACATGGTCCCAATAGACTTTTTTGTGCGTCTCGGGGTGCTACACGTGCCTGCCAATTTTCGTTGCTCTAGCTCAAACGTGCCAGGCTTGGTTTTTATTTTTCTACGCTAGGGGGCGCTATAGAGTCGCGTTGTTATGACGACTTCATAATATACAATTTTTCGCCGGGCCTGAGGAGTGTGCAAAGTTTGGTGAGTTTTCGTGAATGTTTAGGTACTCAAAAATGCGATCGTTTACGGAGAAGAATAATAATAATAATAATAACTAGAGCTGCGAGCAGCTATAAAGGGCCCTCGCAACCCGTGCCACGTTGGGGTATTTGCACGTCGGGGTACTGGCACGTTAGGGTACTGTTTCATAAGAAACCGTCTAAATTGTAAATGTTTTGCCATGCTTTTTGTGTTTGTTCACATTGCTATGGAATGCTTTGTCGAGGTATTCGGCTGATAGGTATGCCTCCCAATATTCACACATCTAGCTGAATCATATAAAAAAAAAAATTCTTTGCAAACAATGCATCGCTACAGCAAAGGCGTGCCACGTTGGGGTACTTGCACGTCGGGGTACTGGCACGTTGGGGTACTGTCAAATAGGACAAGGACCATCTAAAATGTTTTTGACAAGCCTTGTGTGTGCAAAGTTTAATCAAAACGCAAAATATGGTGCGCAATTCCCAAAATAAATTCAAAATGGCGGACTTCCTTTTAGGTTTAGCATACGGCTACAGAATACTTTTTGTAGGTCTTAAGCTAATAGGTATGCCTCCCAGTTTTCACAAATCTAGGTCAAGTCATCTTTAGTTGTGTATCGCTTGAATCATACAATTGGAAATGCTCCATAAAAATGCATAGAGGGCGCTATTGAGCACAACGTTGGGTTACTTGCACGTCAGGGTACTGGCACGTTGGGGTACTGTTCCATGGAACAAGGACCATTTAAAATGTTAGTTTTTTCCATGCCTTGTCTGTGCAAAGTTTAATGAAGAAGGCCAAAAATGATGTATAATTCCCAAAATAAAATCAAAATAGCGGACTTCCTCTTTGGTTTGGCAAATGGCTACATAATACTTTTTTGTAGGTCTAGCATAATCATACAATCGGAAATGCTTCATAAAAATGTCTAGAGGGCGCTATTTATTGCAAATTGCACAATAAATCTCTGAAAATTCATGTTCATGACAAGTCTGATGTGTTTGCAAAGTTTCATGAGTTTTCATGTGTATAAAAAAAAAAAAAAGCAGCACTTGACAACTGTTACATGGAACAAGGACCATTTAAAATGTTAGTTTTTTCCATGCCTTGTCTTTGCAAAGTTGAATGAAAAAGGCCAAAAATGATGTATAATTCCCAAAATAAAATCAAAATAGCGGACTTCCTCTTTGGTTTGGCAAATGGCTACATAATACTTTTTTGTAGGTCTAGCATAATCATACAATCGGAAATGCTTCATAAAAAGGTCTAGAGGGCGCTATTTATTGCAAATTGCACAATAAATCTCTGAAAATTCATGTTCATGACAAGTCTGATGTGTTTGCAAAGTTCCATGAGTTTTCATGTGTATAAAAAAAAAAGCAGCACTTGACAAACAATGCATTGCTTTGGCAACAGCGTGTTACAAAATAAAAAACTTTCGATTACTTTGCATCTTAAACATCTTAAGATGAAACACACCAAGTTTGAAGACAGTCGGATAAATTTTGTAGGAGGGGTTCGTTAAAATATGACCCCTGAAAGTTTTTCCTTGCCCGGTTGGAGGGTTAGATCAGGGGATGTCGCAACTTGTTTGTGGTTAAGTGCTACAGAAGTAAATGTGTCTTAACAACCTCATGATTGAATGTGTTTTCAATTCTCTAGGATGTGATTGGATTGTATCAATTAAATGTTCTTATAACTGATTCAGTGAGTAGTAAAAATAGTGTGTCAAGTATAATGACATGAAATATAAGGAATACAAAAAACAAAACAAGAACCCTCTAAATTACACATTTTGTTCCAGGCTTTATGTGCGTGCATAGTTTGAGTATACACCTAGGTTTAGGCCAGGAGTGTTCAAACCTTTAGCAAAGAGGGCCGGGTATGGTAAGGTGAAAATGTGTGGGGCCTAATCAACCATTTAGTTTAGCCTGACATAATTTTTTTACATGCATATGTAAATATATATATGTGGACAAATGTGTACATATGTCTACAAATTTTTGTAGCTCGAGCTGCTTCGTCCAACTGGGAACGCTGCATTAAGAAGGATTTTTTTTTCCTTTGCCAACAGTGCATGCCACGACAACAGCGTGCGACGAAATAAAAAGCTTTCAATAACTTTTCATCGTCAACATCTTAAGATGAATCACACCAAGTTTGAAGATGATCGGATAAACTCTGTAGGAGGAGTTCGTTAAAATAAGACCCCTATGAAATGGCCAAAAAAATGGCAACATGTTCCAAAGTAAATCAAAATGGCAGACTTCCTGTTAGGTTTAGCATATGGTTCAAAAATAGTTTTTTGTACCTCGAGGGCTGTTACATATGTCTTCAAATTTTGGTCACTCTAGGTGAAACGTACAGCCGGAAATGCTTCATTAAGTAAAAATTTTGAAATGCAAAATTTGATGCCCTGCCTCTGGCGGACTTCCTGTTAGGTTTAGCATATGGCACCAACAGGCTTTTTTGTAGATCATCGTCTGTTACATATGTGTACCAATTTTCGTAGCTCTAGATTAAACGTATAACCGGCAATACTTCAGATGAAACATGCCAAAGAATGAAGACAATCTGATAAGTTTTGTAGAAAATATGAGGCCTATAAAAGGCCCCCAAAAAATGGCTACAAATAGCAAAGTAAATCAAAATGCCGGACTTCCTGTTTGGCTTAGCATATGGTTCTAAAAGACTTTTTTGTACATCGTGGGCTCTTATGTATGCCTCCAAATTATCATAGCGCTAGGTGAAAGGTACAACCGGGAATGCTTCGTTAAAGAGGAGTTTTTTAGCTCAAAAAGTGATGCCCGGCCCTTGCGGGACTTCCTGTTGGGTTTAGCACAAAGCAGCAAGAGACTTTTTTGTACATCGTGGGCTGTTACATATGTCTACAAATTTTCGTAGCTCTAGCTGCTTCGTACAACTGAGAATTCTTCATTAAGAAGAATTTTTTTCCTTTGCAAACAAGTGCATGCCACGACAACAGCGTGCAGCGAAATAAAAAGCTTTCAATAACTTTTCATCTTCAACATCTTAAGATGAATCACACCAAGTTTGAAGATGATCGGATAAACTCTGTAAGAGGAGTTCGTTAAAATAGGACCGCTATGAAATGGCCAAAAAAATGGGAACACGTTCCAAAGTCAATCAAAATGGTGGACTTTCTGTTAGGTTTAGCATATGGTTAAAAAGAGTTTTTTGTACCTTGAGGGCTGTTACATATGTCTTTAAATTTTGGTAACTCTAGGTGAAACGTACAGCCGGGAATGCTTCATTAAGTAAGAATTTTGAAACTCAAAATTTGATGCCCCGCCTCTGGCGGACTTCCTGTTGGGTTTAGCATATGGCACCAACAGACTTTTTTGTAGGTCATAGTCTGTTACATATGTGTACCAATTTTCGTAGCTCTAGGTTAAACATACAACCGGCAATACTACGTTTAGTAAGAGTTTTGAAACTCTAAATTTGATGCCCCACCGCCGTCATATAGTATGTCGAAAACTTTAGATTTTTTACCATGGTGTTGTCCCAGGTCTTGAGATGGTACATCCCAAGTTTGAAGTCAATTGGATTAACCGTGTAGGAGAAGCAGGCAAAAGTATGACCCCTGTAAATGTGCAAAAATTGGCCAAAATTGGACATTTAAATACTCATATCTCACTTCCTGTCTATTTTAGGGTACACACATCAAAGAGGTTTTTGTTCATCTGGATGTGCTACAGGTGCCACACAATTTTCATAGCCGTCGGACAATCGTAGCGGGCCAGGGATCTGTTTAACCTATGTAGGTGGCGCTATGGAGCCATTTTTCTGTTATCACCTATGGCGACTTTAAAATATCAAATTTTTCGCCAGGCCTGACGTGTGTGTAAAGTTTGGTGAGTTTTCGTTCACGTTTAGTGTCTCAAAAATGTGATTGTTTGCGGAAAAGAATAATAACAAAAAATAAAAAGAAGAATAATAAGAATTCCTTGAAAAACAATAGGGACCTCGCAGCGGTCGCTGCTCGGGCCCTAATAATAATTCGAACGAAAAACAATAGGGACCTCGCAGCGGTCGCTGCTCGGGCCCTAATAATCCGATCGAAAAACAATAGGGACCTCGCAGCGGTAGCTGCTCGGGCCCTAACTAGAGCTGCGAGCAGCTATAAAGGGCCCTCGCAGCCCGGGCCACGTTGGGGTACTTGCACGTTGGGGTACTGGCACGTTGGGGTACTGGCATATTGGAAGCAAAATTTCTTTGAAAATGGCATAATAAACGTTTACATGTAGAATATTTTTTTGCCAGTGTGTGTGTCAAGCTCAACGGGTTTTGGTGATTGTTAAGACCTGCAAAAATCAGCGTCCTTTTTTATTTTTAGGCAATGAGTTGCCCTGATTGGTATTTTTTGTAAAAGTGTATATACACATCATCGCTCGTTGTACTCATTGCACAATGTTACTTTTATTGTCCAAAGGGGCAATCAAAAATGAATTAAACAAAATGGAAACGTACATACGTTTGGATCGGTGTGAAGCCAGTGAACAATTTGAGTGGTGGAAACTAAAAGAATATTCATAAATGACTTAGTTATCACACTTAGAATGAGTGTACATTTTTTGTACAAAATACCGTATGTGGGGTATTTTTATTTTTTTTATATAAGCCTCAAGGGCTAGGTGGCGCTGTATTTATAACTGAATGTTGTCATAGAGATACCTTCAGGCCTTGATTATAAGCATACATGTCAAGTGTGGGATTTTTTTTGGAGCATGTACCGTGGAGTTATTAAGCATATCCTTCATTCACGATATTGCTTTTAATGTCCATAGAGGCTATCAAAAATAAATAAAAATATATATATGTTTGGATAAGTCTGATGCCAGTGAACATTTTGAGTGGTGGAAACTAAAAGAATATTCATAAATGACTTCGTTATCACACTTAGAATGAGTTTACATTTTTTGTACAAAATACCGTATGTGGGGTATTTTTTTTTCATGCCTCAAGGGCTAGGTGGCACTGCATATATAACTGAATGTTGTCATAGAGATAACTTCAGGCCTTGACGATAAACATACATGTCAAGTTTGGGATTTTTTGGAGCATGTCCCGGGGCGTTATCAAGCATATCCTTTTACATTGCGAAACACAAATTTTGATGCCCCGCCCTCATCATATAGTATTTCGAAAAGTCAAAATTTTCCCCCCTGTCGTTGGCTCAGGTCTTGACATGGTCCAGGCCAAGTCTTAACTCAGTCGGATGAAACGTGTAGGAGAAGTGGGCAAAAGTCTGCCCCCTGTGAATGTGCAAAAATCGTCAAAAATGGGACATTCAAAAATTCGTAGCTCACTTCCTGTTCATTTTAGCATATGGGTACAAGAGACTTTTTTATAGGTCTTGGGCTCCCTCATACACCTAAAAATATTAGTCGTTCTTGCTTAAACGTACAACCGGGGCTGCTTCGTTAAAAATTTCGAGGGGGCGCTATTGAGTCATTTTTGTAAAAATAGCACAATCAACAATAAAATATTGCTCATTTTACCAGGCCAGATGTGTGTGCCAAGTTTCAGGAGTTTTTGTGCCAGTTTAGGCCCTCAAAATTGGTGTTGTTTTCTTGGCGAACAGCGCTTAGCCACGCCCACAGCGATTCGCGAAAACTCACAAACTTCGTATTGTGACATCATGAAGACCGAAACCCTCATCTGAGCAAATATGAGGTAGGCGCAGTTAATGGGGTTGGAGAAAAACATTGAAGAAAAATCGTAAGAAAAAAAATTGCCAGTAGGTGGCGCTATCAGTAAGATGAAATATAAGTACGTAGATGTCTTAAGGGCTGGACTCTCATCAAATGTGTGAAATTTTGAGAAGATAGGATCATCTGGGTCAAGTTAAAGCAGCTTTTATTGCCACGAAAAATTACCAGACTTTGCGGCACCGTAGCGGCCACGCCCTTTGGCGAAAAGTTACAATATTCGGTGTAGGGCATGATCAACATCTTAAGGCTTGTCTGACCAATTTTCAACTGGATCCCTTCAAAGAGCTTGGCACAGTAGCTAAAAACGTAAAGTATGACATTTATTGTCACCACTAGGTGGTGCTATATATATAACAGAATTTTATCATATAGATGTCTTCAGGCCGTGACTATTAAGTTGCATGAGACGTTTGAGATTTTTTGGAGCTTGTACATGGGAGTTATTCAGCATTTTGTCTTTCTGGACAAATGAAATTTTAAAGGCAATATTTGATGCCCCGCCCCCGTCATATAGTATTTCAAAAAGTCAAGATATTTTGCCCAGTTGTTGTCTCAGGTCTTGAGATGATACATGGCAAGTTTGAAGTCAACTGGCTGAAAAATATTTGCAAAGGGGGAAAAAGTATGACCACAGTGAATGTGCCAAAATGGGCCAAAATTGGACATTCAAAAATTCATAGCTCACTTCCTGTACATTTTAGGAAATGGCTTCCACTGACTTTTTTGTGCGTCTCGGGGTGCTACACGTGCCTGCCAATTTTCGTAGCTCTAGCTCAAACGGGCCGGGATTGGTTTTTATTTTTCTACGCTAGGTGGCGCTATAGAGTTGCGTTGTTATGACAACTACATAATATCAAATTTTTCACCAGGCACGAAGAGACTGCAAAGTTTGGTGAGTTTTCGGAAATGTTTAGGCCCTCAAAAATGAGATCGTTTACGGAGAAGAAGAAGAAGAAGAAGAAGAAGAAGAATAACTAGAGCTGCGAGCAGCTATAAAGGGCCCTCGCAGCCCGGGCCACGTTGGGGTACTTGCACGTTGGGGAACTTGCACATTGGGGTACTGGCACATTGGAAGCAGAATTTCTTTGAAAATGGCATGATAAACATGTGGATTTTTTATTTTTTTTTGCCAGGTGTGATGAGTGTGTCAAGCTCAATGGGTTTTGGTGATTGTTAAGATCTGCAAAAATCAGCGTCTTTTTTTTATTTTTAGGCAATGAGTTGCCCTGATTGGTATTTTTCGTAAAAGTAGATATACACACATCATCGCTCGTACTCATTGCACAATGTTGCTTTTATTGTCCATAGAGGCGATCAAAAAAAAAAAAAAAAAACTAAATAAAAAATAAGTATGTTTGGATCGGTCTGATGCCAGTGAACAAATTGAGTGGTGGAAAGTAAAAGAATATTCATAAATGACTTAGTTATCACACTTACAATGAGTTTACAATTTTTGCAAAAATACCGTAAGTGAGCCATTTTTTTTTTTATGCCTCAAGGACTCGGTGGCGCTGTATTTATAACTGAATTTTGTCATAGAGATACCTTCAGGCCTTGACTATAAATATACATTTCAAGTATGGGATTTTTTGGAGCATGTACCTGGGAGTTATTAAGCATAGCCTTCATTCACGATATTGCTTTTAATGTCCATAGAGGCTATCAAAAATACATAAAACTAAATAACAAAAATATGTGTGTTTGGTTAGGTCTGATGCCAGTGAATATTTTGAGTGGTGAAAAGTAAAAGAATATTCCTAAATGACTTAGTTATCACACATAGAATGAGTTTACATTTTTTGTACAAAATACCGTAAGTGGGGTATTTTTTTTTCATGCCTCAAGGGCTAGGTGGCGCTGCATATATAACTGAATGTTGTCATAGAGATACCTTCAGGCCTTGACGATAAACATACATGTCAAGTTTGGGATTTTTTGGAGCATGTATCTGGGAGTTAAGCATATCCTTTTTCAGTGCGAAACACAAATTTTGATGCCCCGCCCTCATCATATAGTATTTCCAAAAGTCAAGATTTTCCCGTCTGTTGTTGGCTCAGGTCTTGGCATGGTCCAGGTCAAGTCATAAGTCAGTCGGATAAAACGTGTAGGAGAAGTGGGCAAAAGTATGCCCCCTGAAAATGTGCAAAAATCGTCAAAAATGGGACATTCAAAAATTCGTAGCTCACTTCCTGTTCATTTTAGCATATGGGTCCAAGAGACTTTTTTGTAGGTCTTTGGCTCCCTCATACACCTAAAAATTTTCGTAGATCTTGCTTAAACGTACAATCGGGGCTACTTCGTTAAAAATTTCTAGGGGGCGCTATTGAGTCATTTTTGTAAAAATAGGACAATACATGATAAAATATTGCTCATTTTGCCAGGCCAGATGTGTGTGCCAAGTTTCATGAGTTTCTGCGCATGTTTAGACCATCAAAACTGGCGTTGTTTTCTTGGCGAACAGTGCTTAGCCACGCCCACAGTGATTCGCGAAAACTCACAAACTTCGTGTTGTGACATCATGAAGGCCGAAACCCTCATCTGAGCAAATATGAGGTTGGTCCAGTTAACGTGTTTGGAGAAAAATGTACAAGAAAATTCGTAAGAAAAAAAATTGCCACTAGGTGGCGCTATCAGTAAGATGAAATATAAGTACGTAGATGTCTTTAGGGCTGGACTCTCATCAAATGTGTGAAATTTTGAGAAGATAGGATCATCTCGGTCAAGTTCATGCAGCTTTTATTGTCACGAAAAATCTTCAGACTTTGCGGCACCGTAGCGGCCACGCCCTTTGGCGAAAAGTTACAATATTCGGTGTGGGGCATGATCAACATCTTAAGGATTTTCTGACCAACTTTCAACTGGATCCCTTCAACGAGCTCAGCGCAGTAGCTAAAAACGTAAAGTATGACATTTATTGTTACCACTAGGTGGCGCTATATGTATAACTGAATTTTATCATATAGATGTTTTCAGGCCGTGACTATTACGTTGCCTGAGAAGTTTGAGATTTTTTGGAGCTTGAACATGGGAGTTATTAAGCATTTGCTCTTTCTGGACAAATGAAATTTTAAAGACAATATTTGATGCCCCGCCCCCATCATATAGTATTTCTAAAAGGCAAGACTTTTTGCCCAGTTGTTCTCTCAGGTCTTGAGATGATAAATGCCAAGTTTGATGTGAATTGGATGAAAAATGTTTGCAGAGGGGGAAAAAGCATGACCACAGTGAATGTGCCAAAATAGGCCAAAATTGGACATAAAAAAATTCATAGCTCATTTCCTGTACATTTTAGCTACATGGTCCCAATAGACTTTTTTGTGCGTCTCGGGGTGCTACACGTGCCTGCCAATTTTCGTTGCTCTAGCTCAAACGTGCCAGGCTTGGTTTTTATTTTTCTACGCTAGGGGGCGCTATAGAGTCGCGTTGTTATGACGACTTCATAATATAAAATTTTTCGCCGGGCCTGAGGAGTGTGCAAAGTTTGGTGAGTTTTCGTGAATGTTTAGGTACTCAAAAATGCGATCGTTTACGGAGAATAATAATAATAATAATAATAATAATAATAATAATAATAATAATAATAATAATAATAATAATAATAATAATAATAATTCGAACGAAAAACAATAGGGACCTCGCAGCGGTCGCTGCTCGGGCCCTAATAATAATAACTAGAGCTGCGAGCAGCTATAAAGGGCCCTCGCAGCCCGGGCCACGTTGGAGTCCTTGCACGTTGGGGTACTTGCACGTTAGGGTACTGGCACGTTGGGGTACTGGCATATTGGAAGCAAAATTTCTTTGAAAATGGCATAATAAACATTTACATGTAGAATATTTTTTTTGCCAGTGTGTGTCAAGCTCAACGGGTTTTGGTGATTGTTATGACCTGCAAAAATCAGCGTCCTTTTTTATTTTTAGGCAATGAGTTGCCCTGATTGGTATTTTTTGTAAAAGTGTATATATACATCATCGCTCGTTGTACTCATTGCACAATGTTACTTTTATTGTCCAAAGGGGCAATCAAAAATGAATAAAACAAAATGGAAACGTACATACGTTTGGATCGGTGTGAAGCCAGTGAACAATTTGAGTGGTGGAAACTAAAAGAATATTCAGAAATGACTTAGTCATCACACTTAGAATGAGTTTGCATTTTTTTGTACAAAATACCGTATGTGGGTTTTTTTTTTTTATATAAGCCTCAAGGGCTAGGTGGCGCTGTATTTATAACTGAATGTTGTCATCGAGATACCTTCAGGCCTTGATTATAAGCATACATGTCAAGTGTGGGATTTTTTTTGGAGCATGTACCGTGGAGTTATTAAGCATATCCTTCATTCACGATATTGCTTTTAATGTCCACAGAGGCTATCAAAAATAAATAAAAATATATATATGTTTGGATAAGTCTGATGCCAGTGAACATTTTGAGTGGTGGAAACTAAAAGAATATTCATAAATGACTTAGTTATCACACTTAGAATGAGTTTACATTTTTTGTACAAAATACCGTATGTGGGGTATTTTTTTTTTATGCCTCAAGGGCTAGGTGGCGCTGCATATAGAACTGAATGTTGTCATAGAGATAGCTTCAGGCCTTGACGATAAACATACATGTCAAGTTTGGGATTTTTTGGAGCATGTACCGGGGAGTTATTAAGCATATCCTTTTTCAGTGCGAAACACAAATTTTGATGCCCCGCCTTCATCATATAGTATTTCGAAAGGTCAAGATTTTTCCCCCTGTCGTTGGCTCAGGTCTTGACATGGTCCAGGTCAAGTCTTAACTCAGTCAGATGAAACGTGTAGGAGAAGTGGGCAAAAGTCTGCCCCCTGTGAATGTGCAAAAATTGTCAAAAATGGGACATTCAAAAATTCGTAGCTCACTTCCTGTTCATTTTAGCATATGGGTCCAAAAGACTTTTTTGTAGGTCTTGGGCTCCCTCATACACCTAAAAATATTCGTCGTTCTTGCTTAAACGTACAACCGGGGCTGCTTCGTTAAAAACTTCTAGGGGGCGCTATTGAGTCATTTTTGTAAAAATAGCACAATCAACAATAAAATATTGCTCATTTTACCAGGCCAGATGTGTGTGCCAAGTTTCATGAGTTTCTGTGCATGTTTAGACCCTCAAAACTGGCGTTGTTTTCTTGGCGAACAGCGCTTAGCCACACCCACAGCAATTCGCGAAAACTCACAAACTTCGTGTTGTGACATCATGAAGGCCGAAACCCTCATCTGAGCAAATATGAGGTAGGTCCAGTTAACGTGTTTGGAGAAAAACGTAGAAGAAAATTCGTAATAAAAAAAATTGCCACTAGGTGGCGCTATCAGTTAGATGAAATATAAGTCAGTAGATGTCTTTAGGGCTGGACTCTCATCAAATGTGTGAAATTTTGAGAAGATAGGATCATCTCGGTCAAGTTAATGCAGCTTTTATTTTCACGAAAAATCTTCAGACTTTGCGTCACCGTAGCGGCCACGCCCTTTGGCGAAAAGTTACAATATTCGGTGTGGGGCATGATCAACATCTTAAGGCTTTTCTGACCAATTTTCAAATGGATCCCTTCAACAAGCTCAGCACAGTAGCTAAAAACGTAAAGTATGACATTTATTGTAACCACTAGGTGGCGCTATATGTATAACTGAATTTTATCATATAGATGTTCTCAGGCCGTGACTATTACGTTGCCTGAGAAGTTTGAGATTTTTTGGAGCTTAAACATGGGAGTTATTAAGCATTTGCTCTTTCTGGACAAATGAAATTTTAAAGGCAATATTTGATGCCCCGCCCCCGTCATATAGTATTTCAAAAAGGCAAGATGTTTTGCCCAGTTGTTCTCTCAGGTCTTGAGATGATAAATGCCAAGTTTGAAGTCAATTGGATGAAAAATGTTTGCAAAGGGGGAAAAAGCATGACCACAGTGAATGTGCCAAAATAGGCCAAAATTGGACATTAAAAAATTCATAGCTCACTTCCTGTACATTTTAGCTACATGGTCCCAATAGACTTTTTTGTGCGTCTCGGGGTGCTACACGTGCCTGCCAATTATTGTTGCTCTAGCTCAAACGTGCCGGGCTTGTTTTTTATTTTTCTACGCTAGGGGGCGCTATCGAGTCGCATTGTTATGACAACTTAATAATATCAAATTTTTCGCCGGGCCTGAGGAGTGTGCAAAGTTCGGTGAGTTTTCGTGAATGTTTAGGTACCCAAAATCGCGATCGTTTGCGGAGAATAAAGAAGAAGAAGAAGAAGAAGAATAACTAGAGCTGCGAGCAGCTATAAAGGGCCCTCGCAGCCCGGGCCACGTTGGGGTCCTTGCACGTTGGGGTACTTGCACGTTGGGGTACTGGCACGTTGGGGTACTGGCATATTGGAAGCAAAATTTCTTTGAAAATGGCATAATAAACGTTTACATGTAGAATATTTTTTTGCCAGTGTGTGTGTCAAGCTCAACGGGTTTTGGTGATTGTTAAGACCTGCAAAAATCAGCGGCCTTTTTTATTTTTAGGCAATGAGTTGCCCTGATTGGTATTTTTTGTAAAAGTGTATATATACATCATCGCTCGTTGTACTCATTGCACAATGTTACTTTTATTGTCCAAAGGGGCAATCAAAAATGAATAAAACAAAATGGAAACGTACATACGTTTGGATCGGTGTGAAGCCAGTGAACAATTTGAGTGGTGGAAACTAAAAGAATATTCATAAATGACTTAGTTATCACACTTAGAATGAGTGTACATTTTTTGTACAAAATACCGTATGTGGGGTATTTTTTTTTTTTTTATATAAGCCTCAAGGGCTAGGTGGCGCTGTATTTATAACTGAATGTTGTCATAGAGATACCTTCAGGCCTTGATTATAAGCATACATGTCAAGTGTGGGATTTTTTTTTGGAGCATGTACCGTGGAGTTATTAAGCATATCCTTCATTCACGATATTGCTTTTAATGTCCATAGAGGCTATCAAAAATAAATAAAAATATATATATGTTTGGATAAGTCTGATGCCAGTGAACATTTTGAGTGGTGGAAACTAAAAAAATGTTCATAAATGACTTAGTTATCACACTTAGAATGAGTGTACATTTTTTTGTACAAAATACCGTATGTGGGGTATTTTTTTTTCATGCCTCAAGGGCTAGGTGGCGCTGCATATATAATTGAATGTTGTCATAGAGATAACTTCAGGCCTTGACGATAAACATACATGTCAAGTTTGGGATTTTTTGGAGCATGTACCGGGGAGTTATCAAGCATATCCTTTTTCATTGTGAAACACAAATTTTGATGCCCCGCCCTCATCATATAGTATTTCGAAAAGTCAAAATTTTTCCCCCTGTCGTTGGCTCAGGTCTTGACATGGTCCAGGCCAAGTCTTAACTCAGTCGGATGAAACGTGTAGGAGAAGTGGGCAAAAGTCTGCCCCCTGTGAATGTGCAAAAATCGTCAAAAATGGGACATTCAAAAATTCGTAGCTCACTTCCTGTTCATTTTAGCATATGGGTACAAGAGACTTTTTTGTAGGTCTTGGGCTCCCTCATACACTTAAAAATATTCGGCGTTCTTGCTTAAACGTACAACCGGGGCTGCTTCGTTAAAAATTTCAAGGGGGCGCTATTGAGTCATTTTTGTAAAAATAGCACAATCAACAATAAAATATTGCTCATTTTACCAGGCCAGATGTGTGTGCCAAGTTTCAGGAGTTTCTGTGCATGTTTAGACCCTCAAAACTGGCGTTGTTTTCTTGGCGAACAGCGCTTAGCCACGCCTACAGCAATTCGCGAAAACTCACAAACTTCGTGTTGTGACATCATGAAGGCCGAAACCCTCCTCTGAGCAAATATGAGGTAGGTCCAGTTAACGTGTTTGGAGAAAAACGTAGAAGAAAATTCGTAAGAAAAAAAATTGCCACTAGGTGGCGCTATCAGTTAGATGAAATGTAAGTTAGTAGATGTCTTTAGAGCTGGACTCTCATCAAATGTGTGAAATTTTGAGAAGATAGGATCATCTCGGTCAAGTTAATGCAGCTTTTATTTTCACGAAAAATCTTCAGAATTTGCGTCACCGTAGCGGCCACGCCCTTTGACGAAAAGTTACAATATTCGGTGTGGGGCATGATCAACATCTTAAGGCTTTTCTGACCAATTTTCAAATGGATCCCTTCAACAAGCTCAGCACAGTAGCTAAAAACGTAAAGTATGACATTTATTGTAACCACTAGGTGGCGCTATATGTATAACTGAATTTTGTCATATAGATGTTTTCAGGCTGTGACTATTACGTTGCCTGAGAAGTTTGAGATTTTTTGGAGCTTGAACATGGGAGTTATTAAGCATTTGCTCTTTCTGGACAAATGAAATTTTAAAGGCAATATTTGATGCTCCGCCCCCGTCGTATAGTATTTCTAAAAGGCAAGATGTTTTGCCCAGCTGTTCTCTTAGGTCTTGAGATGATAAATGCCAAGTTTGAAGTCAATTGGATGAAAAATGTTTGCAAAGGGGGAAAAAGCATGACCACAGTGATCGTGCCAAAATAGGCCAAAATTGGACATTAAAAAATTCATAGCTCACTTCCTGTACATTTTAGCTACATGGTCCCAATAGACTTTTTTGTGCGTCTCGGGGTGCTACACGTGCCTGCCAATTTTCGTTGCTCTAGCTCAAACGTGTCGGGCTTGGTTTTTATTTTTCTACGCTAGGGGGCGCTATAGAGTCGCGTTGTTATAACGACTTCATAATATAAAATTTTTCGCCGGACCTGAGGAGTGTGCAAAGTTTGGTGAGTTTTCGTGAATATTTAGGTACCCAAAATCGCGATTGTTTGCGGAGAATAAAGAAGAATAATAATAACTAGAGCTGCGAGCAGCTATAAAGGGCCCTCGCAACCTGGGTCACGTTGGGGTACTTGCACGTCGGGGTACTGGCACGTTGGGGTACTGTCAAATCGGACAAGGACCATCTAAAATGTTTTTGACAAGCTTTGTGAGTGCAAAAGGCCAAAGATGGTGTGCAATTCCCAAAATAAATTCAAAATGGCGGACTTCCTTTTAGGTTTAGCATACGGCTACAGAATACTTTTTGTAGGTCTTAAGCTAATAGGTATGCCTCCCAGTTTTCACAAATCTAGGTCAAGTCATCTTTAGTTGTGTATCGCTTGAATCATACAATTGGAAATGCTCCATAAAAATGCATAGAGGGCGCTATTGAGCACAACGTTGGGTTACTTGCACGTCAGGGTACTGGCACGTTGGGGTACTGTTACATGGAACAAGGACCATTTAAAATGTTAGTTTTTTCCATGCCTTGTCTGTGCAAAGTTTAATGAAAGAGGCCAAAAATGATGTATAATTCCCAAAATAAAATCAAAATAGCGGACTTCCTCTTTGGTTTGGCAAATGGCTACATAATACTTTTTTGTAGGTATTAGGCTGATAGGGGTCTGTCCTAATTTTCACAAATCTAGCAGAATCATACAATCGGAAATACTTCATAAAAATGTCTAGAGGGCGCTATTTATTGCAAATTGCACAATAAATCTCTAAAAATTCATGTTCATGACAAGTCTGATGTGTTTGCAAAGTTTCATGAGTTTTCACACATGTATAGATAAAAAAACAAAGCAGCACTTTACTTGGCAAACAATGCATCGCTATAGCAGCAGCGTGCGACAAAATAAAAAACTTTCGATAACTTTGCATCTTAAACATCTTAAGATGAAACACACCAAGTTTGAAGACGGTCGGATGAACTTTGTACGAGGAGTTCGTTAAAATATGACCCCTGAAAAAGGCCACAAAAAATGGCAACAAATCCCATCGTAAATCAAAATGGCGGACTTCCTGTTTGGTTTAGCACATGGTTCCAAGAGACTTTTTTGTACATCGTGGGCTCTTATGTATGCCTGCAAATTATCATCGCGCTAGGTGAAACGTACAACCGGGAATGCTTCGTTAAAGAGGAGTTTTCTAGCTCAAAATGTGATGCCCGGCCCCTGGGGGACTTCCTGTTGGGTTTAGCACATGGCACCAAGAGACTTTTTTGTACATTGTGGAAAGACTTCATAAAAATGTCTAGAGGGCGCTATTGAAGCATTTATTGCAAATTTAATAAGAAATCTCTAAAATATTCATGCTTATGACAAGCCTGATGTGTGTGTAAAGTTTCATGAGTTTTTGCACATGTTTAGACCCAAAAAAAAAAAGCAGCATTTTACTTGGCAAACAATCCATCGCCATGAAACAGCGTGCGACAAAATAAATAACTTTTGATAACTTTGCATCTTAAACATCTTAAGATGAAACACACCAAGTTTGAAGACGGTCGGATGAACTTTGTACGAGGAGTTCGTTAAAATATGACAACTGAAAAAGGCCACAAAAAATGGCAACAAATCCCATCGTAAATCAAAATGGCAGACTTCCTGTTTGGTTTATCACATGGTTCCAAGAGACTTTTTTGTACATCGTGGGCTCTTATGTATGCCTGCAAATTATCATCGCGCTAGGTGAAACGTACAACCGGGAATGCTTCGTTAAAGAGGAGTTTTCTAGCTCAAAATGTGATGCCCGGCCCCTGGGGGACTTCCTGTTGGGTTTAGCACATGGCACCAAGAGACTTTTTTGTACACTGTGGGCTGTTACATATGTCTACAATTTTTTGTAGCTCTAGCTACTTCGTACAACTGGGAATGCTTCATTAAGAGGGATTTTTTTCCTTTGCAAAAAGTGCATGCCACGACAACAGCGTGCGACGAAATAAAGAGCTTTCAATAACTTTTCATCCTCAACATCTTAAGATGAGTCACACCAAGTTTGAAGATGATCGGATAAACTCTGTAGGAGGAGTTCGTTAAAATATGACCCCTATGAAATGGCCCAAAAAATGGCAACACATTCCAAAGTAAATAAAAATGGCGGACATCCTGTTAGGTTTAGCATATGGTTCAAAAAGAGTTTTTTGTACCTCGAGGGCTGTTATATACCTCTACAAATTTTGGTAACTCTAGGTGAAACGTACAGCCGGGTATGCTTTGTTAAAGAGGAGTTTTTTAGCTTAAAATGTGATGCCCGGCCCCTGGGGGACTTCCTGTTGGGTTTAGCACAGGGCACCAAGAGACTTTTTTGTACATCTTGGGCTGTTACATATGTCTACAAATTTTCGTAGCTCTAGCTGCTTCGTACAACTGGCAATGCTTCTTTAAGGATATTTTTTTTCCTTTGCAAACAGTGCATGCCATGACAACAGCGTGCGACGAAATACAAAGCTTTCAATAACTTTTCATCTTCAACATCTTAAGATGAATCACACCAAGTTTGAAGATGATCGGATAAACACTGTAGGAGGAGTTCGTTAAAATAAGACCCCAATGAAATGGCCAAAAAAATGGCAACACGTTCCAAAATAAATCAAAATGGCGGACTTCCTGTGAGGTTTAGCATATGGTTCAAAAAGAGTTTTTTGTAGGTCATAGCCTGTTACATATGTGTACAAATTTTCGTAGCTCTAGATTAAACGTACAACCGGCAATGCTTCATGAAGTAAGAATTTTTAAACTCTAAATTTGATGCGTCGCCGACGTCATATAGTATATCAAAAACTTTAGATTTTTTACAATGATGTTGTCCCAGGTGTTGAGATGGTCCATCCCAAGTTTGAAGTTAATCGGGTTAACCGTGTAGGAGAAGCGGGCAAAAGTATGACCCCTGTAAATGTGCAAAACTGGGCCAAAATTGGACAGTCAGATGATCATACCTCACTTTCTGTCTATTTTAGGGTACACACATCAAAGAGGTTTTTGTTCATCTGGATGTGCTACGGGTGCCACACAATTTTCGTCGCCATAGGACAATCGTAGCGGGACAGGGATCCGTTTAACCTATGTAGGTGGCGCTATGGAGCCATTTTTCTGTTATCATGTATGGCGACTTTAAAATATCAAATTTTTCGCCAGGCCTGATGTGCGTGTAAAGTTTGGTGAGTTTTCGTTCACGTTTAGCGTCTCAAAAATGCGATTGTTTGCGGAGAAGAATAATAATAAGAATAATAATAATAAGAATAATAATAAGAAGAATTCCTACAAAAACAATAGGGCCTCGCAGCGGCACCGCCGCCACCGCTGCTCGGGCCCTAACTAGAGCTGCGAGCAGCTATAAAGGGCCCTCGCAGCCCGGGCCACGTTGGGGTCCTTGCACGTTGGGGTACTTGCACGTTGGGGTACTGGCACGTTGGGGTACTGGCATATTGGAAGCAAAATTTCTTTGAAAATGGCATAATAAACGTTTACATGTAGAATATTTTTTTGCCAGTGTGTGTGTCAAGCTCAACGGGTTTTGGTGATTGTTAAGACCTGCAAAAATCAGCGTCCTTTTTTATTTTTAGGCAATGAGTTGCCCTGATTGGTATTTTTTGTAAAAGTGTATATACACATCATCGCTCGTTGTACTCATTGCACAATGTTACCTTTATTGTCCAAAGGGGCAATCAAAAATGAATAAAACAAAATGGAAACGTACATACGTTTGGATCGGTGTGAAGCCAGTGAACAATTTGAGTGGTGGAAGCTAAAAGAATATTCATAAATGACTTAGTTATCACACTTAGAATGAGTGTACATTTTTTGTACAAAATACCGTATGTGGGGTATTTTATTTTATTTTTTTATATAAGCCTCAAGGGCTAGGTGGCGCTGTATTTATAACTGAATGTTGTCATAGAGATACCTTCAGGCCTTGATTATAAGCATACATGTCAAGTGTGGGATTTTTTTTTTGAGCATGTACCGTGGAGTTATTAAGCATATCCTTCATTCACGATATTGCTTTTAATGTCCATAGAGGCTATCAAAAATAAATAAAAATATATATATGTTTGGATAAGTCTGATGCCAGTGAACATTTTGAGTGGTGGAAACTAAAAGAATATTCATAAATGACTTAGTTAGCACACTTAGAATGAGTTTACATTTTTTGTACAAAATACCGTAAGTGGGGTATTTTTTTTTCATGCCTCAAGGGCTAGGTGGCGCTGCATATATAACTGAATGTTGTCATAGAGATAACTTCAGGCCTTGACGATAAACATACATGTCAAGTTTGGGATTTTTTGGAGCATGTACCGGGGAGTTATTAAGCATATCCTTTTTCATTGCGAAACACAAATTTTGATGCCCCGCCCTCATCATATAGTATTTCGAAAAGTAAAAATTTTTCCCCCTGTCGTTGGCTCAGGTCTTGACATGGTCCAGGCCAAGTCTTAACTCAGTCGGATGAAACGTGTAGGAGAAGTGGGCAAAAGTCTGCCCCCTGTGAATGTGCAAAAATTGTCAAAAATGGGACATTCAAAAATTCGTAGCTCACTTCCTGTTCATTTTAGCATATGGGTACAAGAGACTTTTTTGTAGGTCTTGGGCTCCCTCATACACCTAAAAATATTCGGTGTTCTTGCTTAAACGTACAACCGGGGCTGCTTCGTTAAAAACTTCTAGGGGGCGCTATTGAGTCATTTTTGTAAAAATAGCACAATCAACAATAAAATATTGCTCATTTTACCAGGCCAGATGTGTGTGCCAAGTTTCATGAGTTTCTGTGCATGTTTAGACCCTCAAAACTGGCGTTATTTTCTTGGCGAACAGCGCTTAGCCACACCCACAGCAATTCGCGAAAACTCACAAACTTCGTGTTGTGACATCATGAAGGCCGAAACCCTCATCTGAGCAAATATGAGGTAGGTCCAGTTAACGTGTTTGGAGAAAAACGTAGAAGAAAATTCGTAAGAAAAAAAATTGCCACTAGGTGGCGCTATCAGTTAGATGAAATATAAGTCAGTAGATGTCTTTAGGGCTGGACTCTCATCAAATGTGTGAAATTTTGAGAAGATAGGATCATCTCGGTCAAGTTAATGCAGCTTTTTTTTTCACGAAAAATCTTCAGACTTTGCGTCACCGTAGCGGCCACGCCCTTTGGCGAAAAGTTACAATATTCGGTGTGGGGCATGATCAACATCTTAAGGCTTTTCTGACCAATTTTCAAATGGATCCCTTCAACAAGCTCAGCACAGTAGCTAAAAACGTAAAGTATGACATTTATTGTAACCACTAGGTGGCGCTATATGTATATCTGAATTTTATCATAGAGATGTTTTCACGCCGTGACTATTACGTTGCCTGAGAAGTTTGAGATTTTTTGGAGCTTGAACATGGGAGTTATTAAGCATTTGCTCTTTCTGGACAAATGAAATTTTAAAGGCAATATTTGATGCCCCGCCCCCGTCATATAGTATTTCAAAAAGGCAAGATGTTTTGCCCAGTTTTTCTCTCAGGTCTTGAGATGATAAATGCCAAGTTTGAAGTCAATTGGATGAAAAATGTTTGCAAAGGGGGAAAAAGCATGACCACAGTGAATGTGCCAAAATAGGCCAAAATTGGACATAAAAAAATTCATAGCTCACTTCCTGTACATTTTAGCTACATGGTCCCAATAGCCTTTTTTGTGCGTCTCGGGGTGCTACACGTGCCTGCCAATTTTTGTTGCTCTAGCTCAAACTTGCCGGGCTTGGTTTTTATTTTTCTACGCTAGGGGGCGCTATCGAGTCGCATTGTTATGACGACTTAATAATATCAAATTTTTCGCCGGGCCTGAGGACTGTGCAAAGTTCGGTGAGTTTTCGTGAATGTTTAGGTACCCAAAATCGCGATCGTTTGCGGAGAATAAAGAAGAAGAAGAAGAAGAAGAAGAAGAAGAATAATAATAACTAGAGCTGCGAGCAGCTATAAAGGGCCCTCGCAGCCCGGGCCACGTTGGGGTCCTTGCACGTTGGGGTACTTGCACGTTGGGGTACTGGCACGTTGGGGTACTGGCATATTGGAAGCAAAATTTCTTTGAAAATGGCATAATAAACGTTTACATGTAGAATATTTTTTTGCCAGTGTGTGTGTCAAGCTCAACGGGTTTTGGTGATTGTTAAGACCTGCAAAAATCAGCATCCTTTTTTATTTTTAGGCAATGAGTTGCCCTGATTGGTATTTTTTTGTAAAAGTGTATATACACATCATCGCTCGTTGTACTCATTGCACAATGTTACTTTTATTGTCCAAAGGGGCAATCAAAAATGAATAAAACAAAATGGAAACGTACATACGTTTGGATCGGTGTGAAGCCAGTGAACAATTTGAGTGGTGGAAACTAAAAGAATATTCATAAATGACTTAGTTATCACACTTAGAATGAGTGTACATTTTTTGTACAAAATACCGTATGTGGGGTATTTTTTATTTTTTTTTATATAAGCCTCAAGGGCTAGGTGGCGCTGTATTTATAACTGAATGTTGTCATAGAGATACCTTCAGGCCTTGATTATAAGCATACATGTCAAGTGTGGGATTTTTTTTTGGAGCATGTACCGTGGAGTTATTAAGCATATCCTTCATTCACGATATTGCTTTTAATGTCCATAGAGGCTATCAAAAATAAATAAAAATATATATATGTTTGGATAAGTCTGATGCCAGTGAACATTTTGAGTGGTGGAAACTAAAAAAATATTCATAAATGACTTAGTTATCACACTTAGAATGAGTGTACATTTTTTGTACAAAATACCGTATGTGGGGTATTTTTTTTTCATGCCTCAAGGGCTAGGTGGCGCTGCATATATAACTGAATGTTGTCATAGAGATAACTTCAGGCCTTGACGATAAAAATACATGTCAAGTTTGGGATTTTTTGGAGCATGTACCGGGGAGTTATCAAGCATATCCTTTTTCATTGTGAAACACAAATTTTGATGCCCCGCCCTCATCATATAGTATTTCGAAAAGTCAAAATTTTTCCCCCTGTCGTTGGCTCAGGTCTTGACATGGTCCAGGCCAAGTCTTAACTCAGTCGGATGAAACGTGTAGGAGAAGTGGGCAAAAGTCTGCCCCCTGTGAATGTGCAAAAATCGTCAAATATGGGACATTCAAAAATTCGTAGCTCACTTCCTGTTCATTTTAGCATATGGGTACAAGAGACTTTTTTGTAGGTCTTGAGCTCCCTCATACACCTAAAAATATTCGTCGTTCTTGCTTAAACGTACAATCGGGGCTGCTTCGTTAAAAATTTCTAGGGGGCGCTATTGAGTCATTTTTGTAAAAATAGGACAATACATGATAAAATATTGCTCATTTTGCCAGGCCAGATGTGTGTGCCAAGTTTCATGAGTTTCTGCGCATGTTTAGACCATCAAAACTAGCGTTGTTTTCTTGGCGAACAGTGCTTAGCCACGCCCACAGCGATTCGCGAAAACTCACAAACTTCGTGTTGTGACATCATGAAGGCCGAAACCCCCATCTGAGCAAATATGAGGTTGGTCCAGTTAACGTGTTTGGGGAAAAATGTACAAGAAAATTCGTAAGGAAAAAAAATTGCCACTAGGTGGCGCTATCAGTTAGATGAAATATAAGTTCGTAGATGTCTTTAGGGCTGGACTCTCATCAAATGTGTGAAATTTTGAGAAGATAGGATCATCTCGGTCAAGTTCATGCAGCTTTTATTGTCACGAAAAATCTTCAGACTTTGCGTCACCGTAGCGGCCACGCCCTTTGGCGAAAAGTTACAATATTCGGTGTGGGGCATCATCAACATCTTAAGGCTTTTCTGACCAATTTTCAACTGGATCCCTTCAACGAGCTCAGCACAGTAGCTAAAAACGTAAAGTATGACATTTATTGTAACCACTAGGTGGCGCTATATGTATAACTGAATTTTTTCATATAGGTGTTTTCAGGCCGTGACTATTACGTTGCCTGAGAAGTTTGAGATTTTTTGGAGCTTGTACATGGGAGTTATTCAGCATTTGCTCTTTCTGGACAAATGAAATTTTAAAGGCAATATTTGATGCCCCGCCCCCGTCATATAGTATTTCGAAAACGCAAGATTTTTTGCCTAGTTTTTCTCTTAAGTCTTGAGATGATAAATGCCAAGTTTAAAGTCAATGGGATGAAAAATGTTTGCATAGGGGGAAAAAGTATGACCACAGTGAATGTGCCAAAATAGGCCAAAATTGGACATTAAAAAATTCATAGCTCACTTCCTGTACATTTTAGGAATTGGCTTCCACTGACTTTTTTGTGCGTCTCGTAGTGCTACACGTGCCTGCCAATTTTCGTAGCTCTAGCTCAAACGGGCCGGGATTGGTTTTTATTTTTCTACGCTAGGTGGCGCTATAGAGTCGCGTTGTTATGACAACTACATAATATCAAATTTTTCGCCGGGCCCGAAGAGACTGCAAAGTTTGGTGAGTTTTCGTAAATGTTTAGGCCCTCAAAAATGCGATCGTTTACGGAGAAGAAGAAGAAGAATAATAATAATAATTCTTACAAAAACAAGAGGGACCTCGCAGCGGTCGCTGCTCGGGCCCTAATAACTAGAGCTGCGAGCAGCTATAAAGGGCCCTCGCAACCCGGGCCACGTTGGGGTATTTGCACGTCGGGGTACTGGCATGTTGGGGTACTGTCAAATAGGAAACCATCTAAATTGTAAACGTTTTTGCCATGCTTTGTGTTTTTAAAGTTTCATGGAAAGGCCAAAAACGATGCACAATTAACAAAATAAAATCAAAATGGATTGGCACATGGCTATATAGAATACCTTTTGAATATATTCGGCATGCCTGCCAATATTCACACACCTAGCTGAATCATATAATCGGAAAGACTTCATAAAAATGTCTAGAGGGCGCTATTGAGCCATTTATTACAAATTGCACAACAAATCTCTAAATAAAATATTCATGTTCCAGACAGGTCTGGTGTGTGTGCAAAGTTTTGTGAGTTTTCACCCATATTTAGACTCTCAAAAAAGCATTTTTCTTCACAAACAATGCATGGCTACAGCAAAGGCGTGTGACAAAATAAAAAAATTCAATAACTTTTCATCTTAAATATCTTAAGATGAAACACGGCAAAGAATCAAGACGATCTGATAAGTTCTGTTGAAAATATGACCCCTATAAAAGGCCCCAAAAAATGGCTACAAATACCAAAGTAAATCAAAATGGCAGACTTCCTTTTTGATTCAGCATATGGCTTTAGAAACCTTTTTGTAAGTCTTAGGCTGATAGGTATCCCAATTTTTACAAATCTAGCTGAATCATAAAACACAAAACATTTGCAAAAGCTTCATAAAAATGTCTAGAGGGCGCTATTGAACCATTTATTGCAAATTGAATAAGAAATCTCTAAAATATTCATGCTGATGACAAGCCTGATGTGTGTGTAAAGTTTCATGAGTTTTTGCACATGTTTAGACCAAAAAAAAAAAGCAGCATTTTACTTGGCAAACAATGCATCGCCATGACAACGGCGTGCGACAAAATAAATAACTTTCGATAACTTTGCATCTTAAACATCTTAAGATGAAGCACACCAAGTTTAAAGACAGTCGGATAAATTTTGTAGGAGGAGTTCGTTAAAATATGACCCCCAAAAAAGGCCACAAAAAATGGCTACAAATCCCAACGTAAATCAAAATGGTGGACTTCCTGATTGGTTTAGCATATGGCTCCAAGAGACTTTTTTTGTACATCCTGAGCTCTTATGTTTGCCTGCAAATTATCATAGCTTTAGGTGAAACGTACAACCGGGAATGCTTTGTCTGTTTAATCAAAACGCAAAATATGGTGTGCAATTCCAATGCATTGCTATGGCAACAGCGTGTTACAAAATAAAAAACTTTCGATTACTTTGCATCTTAAACATCTTAAGATGAAACACACCAAGTTTGAAGACAGTCGGATAAATTTTGTAGGAGGGGTTCGTTAAAATATGACCCCTGAAAAAGGCCACAAAAAATGGCAACAAATCCCATCATAAATCAAAATGGCAGACTTCCTGTTTGGTTTAGCACATGGTTCCAAGAGACTTTTTTGTACATCATGGGCTCTTATGTATGCCTGCAAATTATCATAGCGCTAGGTGAAACGTACAATCGGGAATGCTTCGTTAAAGAGGAGTTTTTTAGCTCAAAATGTGATGCCCGGCCCCTGGGGGACTTCCTGTTGGGTTTAGCACATGGCACCAAGAGACTTTTTTGTACATCCTGGGCTGTTACATAAGTCTACAATTTTTCGTCGCTCTAGCTGCTTCGTACAACTGGGAATGCTTCATTAAGAAGGATTTTTTTCCTTTGCAAAAAGTGCATGCCACGACAACAGCGTGACGAAATAAAAAACTTTCAATAACTTTTCATTTTCAACATCTTAAGATGAATCACACCAAGTTTGAAGATGATCGGATAAACTCTGTAGGAGGAGTTTGTTAAAATATGACCCCTATGAAATGGCCAAAAAAAATGGCAACACATTCCAAAGTAAATCAAAATGGCGGACGTCCTGTTAGGTTTAGCATATGGTTCAAAAAGAGTTTTTTGTACCTCGAGGGCTGTTATATACCTCTACAAATGTTGGTAACTCTATGTGAAACGTACAACCGGGAATGCTTCGTTAAAGAGGAGTTTTTTAGCTCAAAATGTTATGCCCGGCCCCTGGGGGACTTCCTGTTGGGTTTAGCACAGGGCACCAAGAGACTTTTTTGTACATCTTGGGCTGTTACATATGTCTACAAATTTTCGTAGCTCTAGCTGCTTCGTACAACTGAGAATTCTTCATTAAGAAGAATTTTTTTCCTTTGCAAACAAGTGCATGCCACGACAACAGCGTGCAGCGAAATAAAAAGCTTTCAATAACTTTTCATCTTCAACATCTTAAGATGAATCACACCAAGTTTGAAGATGATCGGATAAACTCTGTAAGAGGAGTTCGTTAAAATAGGACCCCTATGAAATGGCCAAAAAAATGGGAACACGTTCCAAAGTAAATCAAAATGGTGGACTTTCTGTTAGGTTTAGCATATGGTTCAAAAAGAGTTTTTTGTACCTTGAGGGCTGTTACATATGTCTTTAAATTTTGGTAACTCTAGGTGAAACGTACAGCCGGGAATGCTTCATTAAGTAAGAATTTTGAAACTCAAAATTTGATGCCCCGCCTCTGGCGGACTTCCTGTTGGGTTTAGCATATGGCACCAACAGACTTTTTTGTAGGTCATAGTCTGTTACATATGTGTACCAATTTTCGTAGCTCTAGGTTAAACATACAACCGGCAATACTACGTTTAGTAAGAGTTTTGAAACTCTAAATTTGATGCCCCACCGCCGTCATATAGTATGTCGAAAACTTTAGATTTTTTACCATGGTGTTGTCCCAGGTCTTGAGATGGTACATCCCAAGTTTGAAGTCAATTGGATTAACCGTGTAGGAGAAGCAGGCAAAAGTATGACCCCTGTAAATTTGCAAAAATTGGCCAAAATTGGACATTTAAATACTCATATCTCACTTCCTGTCTATTTTAGGGTACACACATCAAAGAGGTTTTTGTTCATCTGGATGTGCTACAGGTGCCACACAATTTTCATAGCCGTCGGACAATCGTAGCGGGCCAGGGATCTGTTTAACCTATGTAGGTGGCGCTATGGAGCCATTTTTCTGTTATCACCTATGGCGACTTTAAAATATCAAATTTTTCGCCAGGCCTGACGTGTGTGTAAAGTTTGGTGAGTTTTCGTTCACGTTTAGTGTCTCAAAAATGTGATTGTTTGCGGAAAAGAATAATAACAAAAAATAAAAAGAAGAATAATAAGAATTCCTTGAAAAACAATAGGGACCTCGCAGCGGTCGCTGCTCGGGCCCTAATAATAATTTTTACAAAAACAATAGGGACCTCGCAGCGGTCGCTGCTCGGGCCCTAATAATAATTTTTACAAAAACAATAGGGACCTCGCAGCGGTCGCTGCTCGGGCCCTAACTAGAGCTGCGAGCAGCTATAAAGGGCCCTCGCAGCCCGGGCCACGTTGGGGTACTGGCACATTGGGGTACTGGCATATTTGAAGCAAAATTTCTTTGAAAATGGCATAATAAACGTTTACATGTAGAATATTTTTTTGCCAGTGTGTGTGTCAAGCTCAACGGGTTTTGGTGATTGTTAAGACCTGCAAAAATCAGCGTCCTTTTTTATTTTTAGGCAATGAGTTGCCCTGATTGGTATTTTTTTGTAAAAGTGTATATACACATCATCGCTCGTTGTACTCATTGCACAATGTTACTTTTATTGTCCAAAGGGGCAATCAAAAATGAATAAAACAAAATGGAAACGTACATACGTTTGGATCGGTGTCAAGCCAGTGAACAATTTGAGTGGTGGAAACTAAAAGAATATTCATAAATGACTTAGTTATCACACTTAGAATGAGTGTACATTTTTTGTACAAAATACCGTATGTGGGGTATTTTTATTTTTTTTTATATAAGCCTCAAGGGCTAGGTGGCGCTGTATTTATAACTGAATGTTGTCATAGAGATACCTTCAGGCCTTGATTATAAGCATACATGTCAAGTGTGGGATTTTTTTTGGAGCATGTACCGTGGAGTTATTAAGCATATCCTTCATTCACGATATTGCTTTTAATGTCCATAGAGGCTATCAAAAATAAATAAAAATATATATATGTTTGGATAAGTCTGATGCCAGTGAACATTTTGAGTGGTGGAAACTAAAAGAATATTCAGAAATGACTTCGTTATCACACTTAGAATGAGTGTACATTTTTTGTACAAAATACCGTATGTGGGGTATTTTTTTTTTATTCCTCAAGGGCTAGGTGGCGCTGCATATATAACTGAATGTTGTCACAGAGATAACTTCAGGCCTTGACGATAAACATACATGTCAAGTTTGGGATTTTTTGGAGCATGTACCGGGGAGTTATCAAGCATATCCTTTTTCATTGCGAAACACAAAATTTGATGCCCCGCCCTCATCATATAGTATTTCGAAAAGTCAAAATTTTTGCCCCTGTCGTTGGCTCAGGTCTTGACATGGTCCAGGCCAAGTCTTAACTCAGTCGGATGAAACGTGTAGGAGAAGTGGGCAAAAGTCTGCCCCCTGTGAATGTGCAAAAATCGTAAAAAATGGGACATTCAAAAATTCATAGCTCACTTCCTGTTCATTTTAGCATATGGGTCCAAGAGACTTTTTTGTAGGACTTGGGCTCCCTCATACACCTAAAAATATTCGTCGTTCTTGCTTAAACGTACAACCGGGGCTGCTTTGTTAAAAACTTCTAGGGGGCGCTATTGAGTCAATTTTGTAAAAAATAGCACAATCAACAATAAAATATGGCTCATTTTACCAGGCCAGATGTGTGTGCCAAGTTTCATGAGTTTCTGTGCATGTTTAGACCCTCAAAACTGGCGTTGTTTTCTTGGCGAACAGCGCTTAGCCACACCCACAGCAATTCGCGAAAACTCACAAACTTCGTGTTGTGACATCATGAAGGCCGAAACCCTCATCTGAGCAAATATGAGGTAGGTCCAGTTAACGTGTTTGGAGAAAAACGTAGAAGAAAATTCGTAAGAAAAAAAATTGCCACTAGGTGGCGCTATCAGTTAGATGAAATATAAGTCAGTAGATGTCTTTAGGGCTGGACTCTCATCAAATGTGTGAAATTTTGAGAAGATAGGATCATCTCGGTCAAGTTAATGCAGCTTTTATTTTCACGAAAAATCTTTAGACTTTGCGGCACCGTAGCGGCCACGCCCTTTGGCGAAAAGTTACAATATTCGGTGTGGGGCATGATCAACATCTTAAGGCTTTTCTGACCAATTTTCAAATGGATCCCTTCAACAAGCTCAGCACAGTAGCTAAAAACGTAAAGTATGACATTTATTGTAACCACTAGGTGGCGCTATATGTATAACTGAATTTCATCATATAGATGTTTTCAGGCCGTGACTATTACGTTGCCTGAGAAGTTTGAGATTTTTTGGAGCTTGAACATGGGAGTTATTAAGCATTTGCTCTTTCTCGACAAATGAAATTTTAAAGGCAATATTTGATGCCCCGCCCCTGTCATATAGTATTTCAAAAAGGCAAGATGTTTTGCCCAGTTGTTCTCTCAGGTCTTGAGATGATAAATGCCAAGTTTGAAGTCAATTGGATGAAAAATGTTTGCAAAGGGGGAAAAAGCATGACCACAGTGAATGTGCCAAAATAGGCCAAAATTGGACATAAAAAAATTCATAGCTCACTTCCTGTACATTTTAGCTACATGGTCCCAAGAGACTTTTTTGTGCGTCTCGGGGTACTACACGTGCCTGCCAATTTTTGTTGCTCTAGCTCAAACGTGCCGGGCTTAGTTTTTATTTTTCTACGCTAGGGGGCGCTATCGAGTCGCATTGTTATAACGACTTCATAATATCAAATTTTTCGCCGGACCTGAGGAGTGTGCAAAGTTCGGTGAGTTTTCGTGAATATTTAGGTACCCAAAATCGCGATTGTTTGCGGAGAATAAAGAAGAAGAAGAAGAAGAAGAATAATAACTAGAGCTGCGAGCAGCTATAAAGGGCCCTCGCAGCCCGGGCCACGTTGGAGTCCTTGCACGTTGGGGTACTTGCACGTTAGGGTACTGGCACGTTGGGGTACTGGCATATTGGAAGCAAAATTTCTTTGAAAATGGCATAATAAACGTTTACATGTAGAATATTTTTTTTGCCAGTGTGTGTCAAGCTCAACGGGTTTTGGGGATTGTTAAGACCTGCAAAAATCTGCGGCCTTTTCTATTTTTAGGCAATGAGTTGCCCTGATTGGTATTTTTTGTAAAAGTGTATATATACATCATCGCTCGTTGTACTCATTGCACAATGTTACTTTTATTGTCCAAAGGGGCAATCAAAAATGAATAAAACAAAATGGAAACGTACATACGTTTGGATCGGTGTGAAGCCAGTGAACAATTTGAGTGGTGGAAACTAAAAGAATATTCATAAATGACTTAGTCATCACACTTAGAATGAGTTTACATTTTTTGTACAAAATACCGTATGTGGGTTTCTTTTTTTTATATAAGCCTCAAGGGCTAGGTGGCGCTGTATTTATAACTGAATGTTGTCATCGAGATACCTTCAGGCCTTGATTATAAGCATACATGTCAAGTGTGGGATTTTTTTTGGAGCATGTACCGTGGAGTTATTAAGCATATCCTTCATTCACGATATTGCTTTTAATGTCCACAGAGGCTATCAAAAATAAAAAATATATATATATATGTTTGGATAAGTCTGATGCCAGTGAACATTTTGAGTGGTGGAAACTAAAAGAATATTCATAAATGACTTAGTTATCACACTTAGAATGAGTTTACATTTTTTGTACAAAATACCGTATGTGGGGTATTTTTTTTTTATGCCTCAAGGGCTAGGTGGCGCTGCATATATAACTGAATGTTGTCATAGAGATAGCTTCAGGCCTTGACGATAAACATACATGTCAAGTTTGGGATTTTTTGGTGCATGTACCGGGGAGTTATTAAGCATATCCTTTTTCAGTGCGAAACACAAATTTTGATGCCCCGCCTTCATCATATAGTATTTCGAAAGGTCAAGATTTTTCCCCCTGTCGTTGGCTCAGGTCTTGACATGGTCCAGGTCAAGTCTTAACTCAGTCAGATGAAACGTGTAGGAGAAGTGGGCAAAAGTCTGCCCCCTGTGAATGTGCAAAAATAGTCAAAAATGGGACATTCAAAAATTCGTAGCTAACTTCCTGTTCATTTTAGCATATGGGTCCAAGAGACTTTTTTGTAGGTCTTGGGCTCCCTCATACACCTAAAAATATTCGTCGTTCTTGCTTAAACGTACAACCGGGGCTGCTTCGTTAAAAACTTCTCGGGGGCGCTATTGAGTCATTTTTGTAAAAATAGCACAATCAACAATAAAATATTGCTCATTTTACCAGGCCAGATGTGTGTGCCAAGTTTCATGAGTTTCTGTGCATGTTTAGACCCTCAAAACTGGCGTTGTTTTCTTGGCGAACAGCGCTTAGCCACACCCACAGCAATTCGCGAAAACTCACAAACTTCGTGTTGTGACATCATGAAGGCCGAAACCCTCATCTGAGCAAATATGAGGTAGGTCCAGTTAACGTGTTTGGAGAAAAACGTAGAAGAAAATTCGTAAGAAAAAAAATTGCCACTAGGTGGCGCTATCAGTTAGATGAAATATAAGTCAGTAGATGTCTTTAGGGCTGGACTCTCATCAAATGTGTGAAATTTTGAGAAGATAGGATCATCTCGGTCAAGTTAATGCAGCTTTTATTTTCACGAAAAATCTTCAGACTTTGCGTCACCGTAGCGGCCACGCCCTTTGGCGAAAAGTTACAATATTCGTTGTGGGGCATGATCAACATCTTAAGGCTTTTCTGACCAATTTTCAAATGGATCCCTTCAACAAGCTCAGCACAGTAGCTAAAAACGTAAAGTATGACATTTATTGTAACCACTAGGTGGCGCTATATGTATAACTGAATTTTATCATATAGATGTTTTCAGGCCGTGACTATTACGTTGCCTGAGAAGTTTGAGATTTTTTGGAGCTTGAACATGGGAGTTATTAAGCATTTGCTCTTTCTGGACAAATGAAATTTTAAAGGCAATATTTGATGCCCTGCCCCCGTCATATAGTATTTCAAAAAGGCAAGATGTTTTGCCCAGTTGTTCTCTCAGGTCTTGAGATGATAAATGCCAAGTTTGAAGTCAATTGGATGAAAAATGTTTGCAAAGGGGGAAAAAGCATGACCACAGTGAATGTGCCAAAATAGGCCAAAATTGGACATAAAAAAATTCATAGCTCACTTCCTGTACATTTTAGCTACATGGTCCCAATAGACTTTTTTGTGCGTCTCGGGGTACTACACGTGCCTGCCAATTTTTGTTGCTCTAGCTCAAACGTGCCGGGCTTGGTTTTTATTTTTCTACGCTAGGGGGCGCTATCGAGTCGCATTGTTATAACGACTTCATAATATCAAATTTTTCGCCGGACCTGAGGAGTGTGCAAAGTTCGGTGAGTTTTCGTGAATATTTAGGTACCCAAAATCGCGATTGTTTGCGGAGAATAAAGAAGAAGAAGAATAATAATAACTAGAGCTGCGAGCAGCTATAAAGGGCCCTCGCAGCCCGGGCCACGTTGGGGTCCTTGCACGTTGGGGTACTTGCACGTTGGGGTACTGGCACGTTGGGGTACTGGCATATTGGAAGCAAAATTTCTTTGAAAATGGCATAATAAACGTTTACATGTAGAATATTTTTTTGCCAGTGTGTGTGTCAAGCTCAACGGGTTTTGGTGATTGTTAAGACCTGCAAAAATCAGCATCCTTTTTTATTTTTAGGCAATGAGTTGCCCTGATTGGTATTTTTTTGTAAAAGTGTATATACACATCATCGCTCGTTGTACTCATTGCACAATGTTACTTTTATTGTCCAAAGGGGCAATCAAAAATGAATAAAACAAAATGGAAACGTACATACGTTTGGATCGGTGTGAAGCCAGTGAACAATTTGAGTGGTGGAAACTAAAAGAATATTCATAAATGACTTAGTTATCACACTTAGAATGAGTGTACATTTTTTGTACAAAATACCGTATGTGGGGTATTTTTTATTTTTTTTTATATAAGCCTCAAGGGCTAGGTGGCGCTGTATTTATAACTGAATGTTGTCATAGAGATACCTTCAGGCCTTGATTATAAGCATACATGTCAAGTGTGGGATTTTTTTTTGGAGCATGTACCGTGGAGTTATTAAGCATATCCTTCATTCACGATATTGCTTTTAATGTCCATAGAGGCTATCAAAAATAAATAAAAATATATATATGTTTGGATAAGTCTGATGCCAGTGAACATTTTGAGTGGTGGAAACTAAAAAAATATTCATAAATGACTTAGTTATCACACTTAGAATGAGTGTACATTTTTTGTACAAAATACCGTATGTGGGGTATTTTTTTTTCATGCCTCAAGGGCTAGGTGGCGCTGCATATATAACTGAATGTTGTCATAGAGATAACTTCAGGCCTTGACGATAAAAATACATGTCAAGTTTGGGATTTTTTGGAGCATGTACCGGGGAGTTATCAAGCATATCCTTTTTCATTGTGAAACACAAATTTTGATGCCCCGCCCTCATCATATAGTATTTCGAAAAGTCAAAATTTTTCCCCCTGTCGTTGGCTCAGGTCTTGACATGGTCCAGGCCAAGTCTTAACTCAGTCGGATGAAACGTGTAGGAGAAGTGGGCAAAAGTCTGCCCCCTGTGAATGTGCAAAAATCGTCAAATATGGGACATTCAAAAATTCGTAGCTCACTTCCTGTTCATTTTAGCATATGGGTACAAGAGACTTTTTTGTAGGTCTTGAGCTCCCTCATACACCTAAAAATATTCGTCGTTCTTGCTTAAACGTACAATCGGGGCTGCTTCGTTAAAAATTTCTAGGGGGCGCTATTGAGTCATTTTTGTAAAAATAGGACAATACATGATAAAATATTGCTCATTTTGCCAGGCCAGATGTGTGTGCCAAGTTTCATGAGTTTCTGCGCATGTTTAGACCATCAAAACTAGCGTTGTTTTCTTGGCGAACAGTGCTTAGCCACGCCCACAGCGATTCGCGAAAACTCACAAACTTCGTGTTGTGACATCATGAAGGCCGAAACCCCCATCTGAGCAAATATGAGGTTGGTCCAGTTAACGTGTTTGGGGAAAAATGTACAAGAAAATTCGTAAGGAAAAAAAATTGCCACTAGGTGGCGCTATCAGTTAGATGAAATATAAGTTCGTAGATGTCTTTAGGGCTGGACTCTCATCAAATGTGTGAAATTTTGAGAAGATAGGATCATCTCGGTCAAGTTCATGCAGCTTTTATTGTCACGAAAAATCTTCAGACTTTGCGTCACCGTAGCGGCCACGCCCTTTGGCGAAAAGTTACAATATTCGGTGTGGGGCATCATCAACATCTTAAGGCTTTTCTGACCAATTTTCAACTGGATCCCTTCAACGAGCTCAGCACAGTAGCTAAAAACGTAAAGTATGACATTTATTGTAACCACTAGGTGGCGCTATATGTATAACTGAATTTTTTCATATAGGTGTTTTCAGGCCGTGACTATTACGTTGCCTGAGAAGTTTGAGATTTTTTGGAGCTTGTACATGGGAGTTATTCAGCATTTGCTCTTTCTGGACAAATGAAATTTTAAAGGCAATATTTGATGCCCCGCCCCCGTCATATAGTATTTCGAAAACGCAAGATTTTTTGCCTAGTTTTTCTCTTAAGTCTTGAGATGATAAATGCCAAGTTTAAAGTCAATGGGATGAAAAATGTTTGCATAGGGGGAAAAAGTATGACCACAGTGAATGTGCCAAAATAGGCCAAAATTGGACATTAAAAAATTCATAGCTCACTTCCTGTACATTTTAGGAATTGGCTTCCACTGACTTTTTTGTGCGTCTCGTAGTGCTACACGTGCCTGCCAATTTTCGTAGCTCTAGCTCAAACGGGCCGGGATTGGTTTTTATTTTTCTACGCTAGGTGGCGCTATAGAGTCGCGTTGTTATGACAACTACATAATATCAAATTTTTCGCCGGGCCCGAAGAGACTGCAAAGTTTGGTGAGTTTTCGTAAATGTTTAGGCCCTCAAAAATGCGATCGTTTACGGAGAAGAAGAAGAAGAAGAATAATAATAATTCTTACAAAAACAAGAGGGACCTCGCAGCGGTCGCTGCTCGGGCCCTAATAATAATAATAATAATAATAACTAGAGCTGCGAGCAGCTATAAAGGGCCCTCGCAGCCCGGGCCACGTTGGGGTACTTGCACGTTGGGGTACTTGCACGTTGGGGTACTGGCACGTTGGGGTACTGGCAAGTTTAGGTAAGGCACATTGGAAGCAGAATTTCTTTGAAAATGGCATGATAAACCTTGACATGTGGATTTTTTTTTTTTTTGTAAAAATACCGTTAAGTTGGTGTATTTTTTTTTATGCCTCTAGGGCTAGGTGGCGCTGTATATATAATGGAATGTTGTCATAGGGATACCTTCAAGCCTTGACTCTAAACATACATGTCAAGTGTGGGATTTTTTTGGAGCATGTACCGTGGAGTTATTAAGCATATCCTTCATTCACGATATTGCTTTTAATGTCCATTAGAGGCTATCAAAAATAAATAAAAAAGTACATGTTTGGATAAGTCTAATGCCAGTGAACATTTTGAGTGGTGGAAAGTAAAAGAATATTCATAAATGACTTAGTTATCACACTTAGAATGAGTTTACATTTTTTGTACAAAATACCGTATGTGGGGTATTTTTTTGTTTTGCCTCAAGGGCGAGGTGGCGCTGCATATATAACTGAATGTTGTCATAGAGATACCTTCAGGCCTTGACGATAAACATACATGTCAAGTTTGGGATTTTTTGGAGCATGTATCGGGGAGTTATTAAGCATATCCTTTTTCAGTGCGAAACACAAATTTTGATGCCCCGCGCTCATCATATAGTATTTCCAAAAGTCAAGATTTTTCCGTCTGTTGTTGGCTCAGGTCTTGGCATGGTCCAGGTCAAGTCATAAGTCAGTCGGATAAAACATGTAGGAGAAGTGGGCAAAAGTATGCCCCCTGAAAATGTGCAAAAATCGTCAAAAATGGGACATTCAAAAATTCGTACCTCACTTCCTGTTCATTTTAGCATATGGGTCCAAGAGACTTTTTTGTAGGTCTTTGGCTCCGTCATACACGTAAAAATTTTCGTAGATCTTGCTTAAACGTAGAATCGGGGCTGCTTCGTTAAAAATTTCTAGGGGGCGCTATTGAGTCATTTTTGTAAAAATAGTACAATCAACAATAAAATATTGTTCATTTTACCAGGCCAGATGTGTGTGCCAAGTTTCATGAGTTTCTGCGCATGTTTAGACCCTCAAAACTAGCGTTGTTTTCTTGGCGAACAGTGCTTAGCCACGCCCACAGCGATTCGCGAAAACTCACAAACTTCGTGTTGTGACATCATGAAGGCCGAAACCCTCATCTGAGCAAATATGAGGTTGGTCCAGTTAACGTGTTTGGAGAAAAATGTACAAGAAAATTCGTAAGAAAAAAAATTGCCACTAGGTGGCGCTATCAGTAAGATGAAATATAAGTTCGTAGATGTCTTTAGGGCTGGACTCTCATCAAATGTGTGAAATTTTGAGAAGATAGGATCATCTCGGTCAAGTTCATGCAGCTTTTATTGTCACGAAAAATTTTCGGACTTTGCGTCACCGTAGCGGCCACGCCCTTTGGCGAAAAGTTACAATATTCGGTGTGGGGCATGATCAACATCTTAAGGCTTTTCTGACCAATTTTCAACTGGATCCCTTCAACGAGCTCGGCACAGTAGCTAAAAACGTAAAGTATGACATTTATTGTTACCACTAGGTGGCGCTATATGTATAACTGAATTTTATCATATAGATGCTTTCAGGCCGTGACTATTACGTTGCCTGAGAAGTTTGAGATTTTTTGGAGCTTGAACATGGGAGTTATCACACTTAGAATGAGTTGACATTTTTTGTACAAAATACCGTATGTGGGGTATTTTTTTTTCACGCCTGAAGGGCTAGGTGGCGCTGCATATATAACTGAATTTTGTCATAGAGATACCTTCAGGCTTTGACTATAAACATACATGTCAAGTTTGGGATTTTTTGGAGCATGTACCGGGGAGTTATTAAGCATATCCTTTTTCAGTGCGAAACACAAAATTTGATGCCCCGCCCTCATCATATAGTATTTCCAAAAGTCAAGATTTTTCTGCCTGTAGTTGGCTCAGGTCTTGACATGGTCCAGGTCAAGTCTAAAGTCAGTCGGATGAAATGTGTAGGAGAAGTGGGCAAAAGTATGCCCCCTGAAAATGTGCAAAAATCGTCAAAAATGGGACATTCAAAAATTCATAGCTCACTTCCTGTTCATTTTAGCACATGGGTCCAAGAGACTTTTTTGTAGGTCATGGACTCCCTCATACACCTAAAAATTTTCGTAGATCTTGCTTAAACGTACAATCGGGGCTGCTTCGTTAAAAATTTCTAGGGGGCGCTATTGAGTCATTTTTGTAAAAATAGGACAATACATGATAAAATATTGCTCATTTTGCCAGGCCAGATGTGTGTGCCAAGTTTCATGAGTTTCTGCGCATGTTTAGACCATCAAAACTAGCGTTGTTTTCTTGGTGAACAGTGCTTAGCCACGCCCACAGCGATTCGCGAAAACTCACAAACTTCGTGTTGTGACATCATGAAGGCCGAAACCCCCATCTGAGCAAATATGAGGTTGGTCCAGTTAACGTGTTTGGAGAAAAATGTACAAGAAAATTCGTAAGAAAAAAAATTGCCACTAGGTGGCGCTATCAGTTAGATGAAATATAAGTTCGTAGATGTCTTTAGGGCTGGACTCTCATCAAATGTGTGAAATTTTGAGAAGATAGGATCATCTCGGTCAAGTTCATGCAGCTTTTATTGTCACGAAAAATCTTCAGACTTTGCGTCACCGTAGCGGCCACGCCCTTTGGCGAAAAGTTACAATATTCGGTGTGGGGCATCATCAACATCTTAAGGCTTTTCTGACCAATTTTCAACTGGATCCCTTCAACGAGCTCAGCACAGTAGCTAAAAACGTAAAGTATGACATTTATTGTAACCACTAGGTGGCGCTATATGTATAACTGAATTTTTTCATATAGGTGTTTTCAGGCCGTGACTATTACGTTGCCTGAGAAGTTTGAGATTTTTTGGAGCTTGTACATGGGAGTTATTCAGCATTTGCTCTTTCTGGACAAATGAAATTTTAAAGGCAATATTTGATGCCCCGCCCCCGTCATATAGTATTTCGAAAACGCAAGATTTTTTGCCTAGTTTTTCTCTTAAGTCTTGAGATGATAAATGCCAAGTTTAAAGTCAATGGGATGAAAAATGTTTGCATAGGGGGAAAAAGCATGACCACAGTGAATGTGCCAAAATAGGCCAAAATTGGACATTAAAAAATTCATAGCTCACTTCCTGTACATTTTAGGAAATGGCTTCCACTGACTTTTTTGTGCGTCTCGTAGTGCTACACGTGCCTGCCATTTTTCGTAGCTCTAGCTCAAACGGACCGGGATTGGTTTTTATTTTTCTACGCTAGGTGGCGCTATAGAGTCGCGTTGTTATGACAACTACATAATATCAAATTTTTCGCCGGGCCCGAAGAGACTGCAAAGTTTGGTGAGTTTTCGTAAATGTTTAGGCCCTCAAAAATGCGATCGTTTACGGAGAAGAAGAAGAAGAAGAATAATAATAATTCTTACAAAAACAAGAGGGACCTCGCAGCGGTCGCTGCTCGGGCCCTAACTAGAGCTGCGAGCAGCTATAAAGGGCCCTCGCAGCCCGGGCCACGTTGGGGTCCTTGCACGTTGTGGTACTTGCATGTTGGGGTACTGGCACATTGGGGTACTGGCATATTGGAAGCAAAATTTCTTTGAAAATGGCATAATAAACGTTTACATGTAGAATATTTTTTTGCCAGTGTGTGTGTCAAGCTCAACGGGTTTTGGTGATTGTTAAGACCTGCAAAAATCAGCGTCCTTTTTTATTTTTAGGCAATGAGTTGCCCTGATTGGTATTTTTTTGTAAAAGTGTATATACACATCATCGCTCGTTGTACTCATTGCACAATGTTACTTTTATTGTCCAAAGGGGCAATCAAAAATGAATAAAACAAAATGGAAACGTACATACGTTTGGATCGGTGTCAAGCCAGTGAACAATTTGAGTGGTGGAAACTAAAAGAATATTCATAAATGACTTAGTCATCACACTTAGAATGAGTTTACATTTTTTGTACAAAATACCGTATGTGGGTTTCTTTTTTTTTATATAAGCCTCAAGGGCTAGGTGGCGCTGTATTTATAACTGAATGTTGTCATCGAGATACCTTCAGGCCTTGATTATAAGCATACATGTCAAGTGTGGGATTTTTTTTGGAGCATGTACCGTGGAGTTATTAAGCATATCCTTCATTCACGATATTGCTTTTAATGTCCACAGAGGCTATCAAAAATAAAAAATATATATATATATGTTTGGATAAGTCTGATGCCAGTGAACATTTTGAGTGGTGGAAACTAAAAGAATATTCATAAATGACTTAGTTATCACACTTAGAATGAGTTTACATTTTTTGTACAAAATACCGTATGTGGGGTATTTTTTTTTTATGCCTCAAGGGCTAGGTGGCGCTGCATATATAACTGAATGTTGTCATAGAGATAGCTTCAGGCCTTGACGATAAACATACATGTCAAGTTTGGGATTTTTTGGTGCATGTACCGGGGAGTTATTAAGCATATCCTTTTTCAGTGCGAAACACAAATTTTGATGCCCCGCCTTCATCATATAGTATTTCGAAAGGTCAAGATTTTTCCCCCTGTCGTTGGCTCAGGTCTTGACATGGTCCAGGTCAAGTCTTAACTCAGTCAGATGAAACGTGTAGGAGAAGTGGGCAAAAGTCTGCCCCCTGTGAATGTGCAAAAATAGTCAAAAATGGGACATTCAAAAATTCGTAGCTAACTTCCTGTTCATTTTAGCATATGGGTCCAAGAGACTTTTTTGTAGGTCTTGGGCTCCCTCATACACCTAAAAATATTCGTCGTTCTTGCTTAAACGTACAACCGGGGCTGCTTCGTTAAAAACTTCTCGGGGGCGCTATTGAGTCATTTTTGTAAAAATAGCACAATCAACAATAAAATATTGCTCATTTTACCAGGCCAGATGTGTGTGCCAAGTTTCATGAGTTTCTGTGCATGTTTAGACCCTCAAAACTGGCGTTGTTTTCTTGGCGAACAGCGCTTAGCCACACCCACAGCAATTCGCGAAAACTCACAAACTTCGTGTTGTGACATCATGAAGGCCGAAACCCTCATCTGAGCAAATATGAGGTAGGTCCAGTTAACGTGTTTGGAGAAAAACGTAGAAGAAAATTCGTAAGAAAAAAAATTGCCACTAGGTGGCGCTATCAGTTAGATGAAATATAAGTCAGTAGATGTCTTTAGGGCTGGACTCTCATCAAATGTGTGAAATTTTGAGAAGATAGGATCATCTCGGTCAAGTTAATGCAGCTTTTATTTTCACGAAAAATCTTCAGACTTTGCGTCACCGTAGCGGCCACGCCCTTTGGCGAAAAGTTACAATATTCGTTGTGGGGCATGATCAACATCTTAAGGCTTTTCTGACCAATTTTCAAATGGATCCCTTCAACAAGCTCAGCACAGTAGCTAAAAACGTAAAGTATGACATTTATTGTAACCACTAGGTGGCGCTATATGTATAACTGAATTTTATCATATAGATGTTTTCAGGCCGTGACTATTACGTTGCCTGAGAAGTTTGAGATTTTTTGGAGCTTGAACATGGGAGTTATTAAGCATTTGCTCTTTCTGGACAAATGAAATTTTAAAGGCAATATTTGATGCCCTGCCCCCGTCATATAGTATTTCAAAAAGGCAAGATGTTTTGCCCAGTTGTTCTCTCAGGTCTTGAGATGATAAATGCCAAGTTTGAAGTCAATTGGATGAAAAATGTTTGCAAAGGGGGAAAAAGCATGACCACAGTGAATGTGCCAAAATAGGCCAAAATTGGACATAAAAAAATTCATAGCTCACTTCCTGTACATTTTAGCTACATGGTCCCAATAGACTTTTTTGTGCGTCTCGGGGTACTACACGTGCCTGCCAATTTTTGTTGCTCTAGCTCAAACGTGCCGGGCTTGGTTTTTATTTTTCTACGCTAGGGGGCGCTATCGAGTCGCATTGTTATAACGACTTCATAATATCAAATTTTTCGCCGGACCTGAGGAGTGTGCAAAGTTCGGTGAGTTTTCGTGAATATTTAGGTACCCAAAATCGCGATTGTTTGCGGAGAATAAAGAAGAAGAATAATAATAATAATAATAATAATAATAATAATAACTAGAGCTGCGAGCAGCTATAAAGGGCCCTCGCAGCCCGGGCCACGTTGGGGTCCTTGCACGTTGTGGTACTTGCATGTTGGGGTACTGGCACATTGGGGTACTGGCATATTGGAAGCAAAATTTCTTTGAAAATGGCATAATAAACGTTTACATGTAGAATATTTTTTTGCCAGTGTGTGTGTCAAGCTCAACGGGTTTTGGTGATTGTTAAGACCTGCAAAAATCAGCGTCCTTTTTTATTTTTAGGCAATGAGTTGCCCTGATTGGTATTTTTTTGTAAAAGTGTATATACACATCATCGCTCGTTGTACTCATTGCACAATGTTACTTTTATTGTCCAAAGGGGCAATCAAAAATGAATAAAACAAAATGGAAACGTACATACGTTTGGATCGGTGTCAAGCCAGTGAACAATTTGAGTGGTGGAAACTAAAAGAATATTCATAAATGACTTAGTTATCACACTTAGAATGAGTGTACATTTTTTGTACAAAATACCGTATGTGGGGTATTTTTTTTTTTATATATATAAGCCTCAAGGGCTAGGTGGCGCTGTATTTATAACTCAATGTTGTCATAGAGATACCTTCAGGCCTTGATTATAAGCATACATGTCAAGTGTGGGATTTTTTTTGGAGCATGTACCGTGGAGTTATTAAGCATATCCTTCATTCACGATATTGCTTTTAATGTCCATAGAGGCTATCAAAAATAAATAAAAATATATATATGTTTGGATAAGTCTGATGCCAGTGAACATTTTGAGTGGTGGAAACTAAAAGAATATTCAGAAATGACTTCGTTATCACACTTAGAATGAGTTTACATTTTTTGTACAAAATACCGTATGTGGGGTATTTTTTTTTCATGCCTCAAGGGCTAGGTGGCGCTGCATATATAACTGAATGTTGTCATAGAGATAACTTCAGGCCTTGACGATAAACATACATGTCAAGTTTGGGATTTTTTGGAGCATGTACCGGGGAGTTATCAAGCATATCCTTTTTCATTGCGAAACACAAATTTTGATGCCCCGCCCTCATCATATAGTATTTCGAAAAGTCAAAATTTTTCCCCCTGTCGTTGGCTCAGGTCTTGACATGGTCCAGGCCAAGTCTTAACTCAGTCGGATGAAACGTGTAGGAGAAGTGGGCAAAAGTCTGCCCCCTGTGAATGTGCAAAAATCGTCAAAAATGGGACATTCAAAAATTCGTAGCTCACTTCCTGTTCATTTTAGCATATGGGTACAAGAGACTTTTTTGTAGGTCTTGGGCTCCCTCATACACCTAAAAATATTCGTCATTCTTGCTTAAACGTACAACCGGGGCTGCTTCGTTAAAAATTTCGAGGGGGCGCTATTGAGTCATTTTTGTAAAAATAGCACAATCAACAATAAAATATTGCTCATTTTACGAGGCCAGATGTGTGTGCCAAGTTTCAGGAGTTTCTGTGCATGTTTAGACCCTCAAAACTGGCGTTGTTTTCTTGGCGAACAGCGCTTAGCCACGCCCACAGCAATTCGCAAAAACTCACAAACTTCGTGTTGTGACATCATGAAGGCCGAAACCCTCATCTGAGCAAATATGAGGTAGGTCCAGTTAACGTGTTTGGAGAAAAACGTAGAAGAAAATTCGTAAGAAAAAAAATTGCCACTAGGTGGCGCTATCAGTTAGATGAAATGTAAGTTAGTAGATGTCTTTAGAGCTGGACTCTCATCAAATGTGTGAAATTTTGAGAAGATAGGATCATCTCGGTCAAGTTAATGCAGCTTTTATTGTCACGAAAAATCTTCAGACTTTGCGTCACCGTAGCGGCCACGCCCTTTGGCGAAAAGTTACAATATTCGGTGTGGGGCATCATCAACATCTTAAGGCTTTTCTGACCAATTTTCAACTGGATCCCTTCAACGAGCTCAGCACAGTAGCTAAAAACGTAAAGTATGACATTTATTGTAACCACTAGGTGGCGCTATATGTATAACTGAATTTTATCATATAGATGTTTTCAGGCCGTGACTATTACATTGCCTGAGAAGTTTGAGATTTTTTGGAGCTTGAACATGGGAGTTATTAAGCATTTGCTCTTTCTGGACAAATGAAATTTTAAAGGCAATATTTGATGCCCCGCCCCCATCATATAGTATTTCGAAAAGGCAAGACTTTTTGCCCAGTTGTTCTCTCAGGTCTTGAGATGATAAATGCCAAGTTTGAAGTCAATTGGATGAAAAATGTTTGCAAAGGGGGAAAAAGCATGACCACAGTGAATGTGCCAAAATAGGCCAAAATTGGACATAAAAAAATTCATAGCTCATTTCCTGTACATTTTAGCTACATGGTCCCAATAGACTTTTTTGTGCGTCTCGGGGTGCTACACGTGCCTGCCAATTTACGTTGCTCTAGCTCAAACGTGCCGGGCTTGGTTTTTATTTTTCTATGCTAGGGGGCGCTATAGAGTCGCGTTGTTATAACGACTTCATAATATCAAATTTTTCGCCGGACCTGAGGAGTGTGCAAAGTTCGGTGAGTTTTCGTGAATATTTAGGTACCCAAAATCGCGATTGTTTGCGGAGAATAAAGAAGAAGAAGAAGAAGAATAATAATAATAACTAGAGCTGCGAGCAGCTATAAAGGGCCCTCGCAGCCCGGGCCACGTTGGAGTCCTTGCACGTTGGGGTACTTGCACGTTAGGGTACTGGCACGTTGGGGTACTGGCATATTGGAAGCAAAATTTCTTTGAAAATGGCATAATAAACGTTTACATGTAGAATATTTTTTTTGCCAGTGTGTGTCAAGCTCAATGGGTTTTGGTGATTGTTAAGACCTGCAAAAATCAGCGTCCTTTTTTATTTTTAGGCAATGAGTTGCCCTGATTGGTATTTTTTGTAAAAGTGTATATATACATCATCGCTCGTTGTACTCATTGCACAATGTTACTTTTATTGTCCAAAGGGGCAATCAAAAATGAATAAAACAAAATGGAAACGTACATACGTTTGGATCGGTGTGAAGCCAGTGAACAATTTGAGTGGTGGAAACTAAAAGAATATTCAGAAATGACTTAGTCATCACACTTAGAATGAGTTTACATTTTTTTGTACAAAATACCGTATGTGGGGTTTTTTTTTTATATAAGCCTCAAGGGCTAGGTGGCGCTGTATTTATAACTGAATGTTGTCATCGAGATACCTTCAGGCCTTGATTATAAGCATACATGTCAAGTGTGGGATTTTTTTTGGAGCATGTACCGTGGAGTTATTAAGCATATCCTTCATTCACGATATTGCTTTTAATGTCCACAGAGGCTATCAAAAATAAATAAAAATATATATATGTTTGGATAAGTCTGATGCCAGTGAACATTTTGAGTGGTGGAAACTAAAAGAATATTCATAAATGACTTAGTTATCACACTTAGAATGAGTTTACATTTTTTGTACAAAATACCGTATGTGGGGTATTTTTTTTTTATGCCTCAAGGGCTAGGTGGCGCTGCATATATAACTGAATGTTGTCATAGAGATAGCTTCAGGCCTTGACGATAAACATACATGTCAAGTTTGGGATTTTTTGGAGCATGTACCGGGGAGTTATTAAGCATATCCTATTTCAGTGCGAAACACAAATTTTGATGCCCCGCCTTCATCATATAGTATTTCGAAAGGTCAAGATTTTTCCCCCTGTCGTTGGCTCAGGTCTTGACATGGTCCAGGTCAAGTCTTAACTCAGTCAGATGAAACGTGTAGGAGAAGTGGGCAAAAGTCTGCGCCCTGTGAATGTGCAAAAATTGTCAAAAATGGGACATTTAAAAATTCGTAGCTCACTTCCTGTTCATTTTAGCATATGGGTCCAAGAGACTTTTTTGTAGGTCTTGTGCTCCCTCATACACCTAAAAATATTCGTTGTTCTTGCTTAAACGTACAACCGGGGCTGCTTCGTTAAAAACTTCTAGGGGGCGCTATTGAGTCATTTTTGTAAAAATAGCACAATCAACAATAAAATATTGCTCATTTTATCAGGCCAGATGTGTGTGCCAAGTTTCATGAGTTTCTGCGCATGTTTAGACCATCAAAACTGGCGTTGTTTTCTTGGCGAACAGTGCTTAGCCACGCCCACAGTGATTCGCGAAAACTCACAAACTTTGTGTTGTGACATCATGAAGGCCGAAACCCTCATCTGAGCAAATATGAGGTTGGTCCAGTTCACGTGTTTGGAGAAAAATGTACAAGAACATTCGTAAGAAAAAAAATTGCCACTAGGTGGCGCTATCAGTAAGATGAAATATAAGTACGTAGATGTCTTTAGGGCTGGACTCTCATCAAATGTGTGAAATTTTGAGAAGATTGGATCATCTCGGTCAAGTTCATGCAGCTTTTTTTGTCACGAAAAATCTTCAGACTTTGCGGCACCGTAGCGGCCACGCCCTTTGGCGAAAAGTTAAAATATTCGGTGTGGGGCATGATCAACATCTTAAGGATTTTCTGACCAACTTTCAACTGGATCCCTTCAACGAGCTCAGCGCAGTAGCTAAAAACGTAAAGTATGACATTTATTGTTACCACTAGGTGGTGCTATATGTATAACTGAATTTTATCATATAGATGTTTTCAGGCCGTGACTATTACGTTGCCTGAGAAGTTTGAGATTTTTTGGAGCTTGAACATGGGAGTTATTAAGCATTTGCTCTTTCTGGACAAATGAAATTTTAAAGACAATATTTGATGCCCCGCCCCCATCATATAGTATTTCTAAAAGGCAAGACTTTTTGCCCAGTTGTTCTCTCAGGTCTTGAGATGATAAATGCCAAGTTTGATGTGAATTGGATGAAAAATGTTTGCAGAGGGGGAAAAAGCATGACCACAGTGAATGTGCCAAAATAGGCCAAAATTGGACATAAAAAAATTCATAGCTCATTTCCTGTACATTTTAGCTACATGGTCCCAATAGACTTTTTTGTGCGTCTCGGGGTGCTACACGTGCCTGCCAATTTTCGTTGCTCTAGCTCAAACGTGCCAGGCTTGGTTTTTATATTTCTACGCTAGGGGGCGCTATAGAGTCGCGTTGTTATGACGACTTCATAATATAAAATTTTTCGCCGGGCCTGAGGAGTGTGCAAAGTTTGGTGAGTTTTCGTGAATGTTTAGGTCCTCAAAAATGCGATCGTTTACGGAGAAGAAGAAGAAGAAGAAGAAGAATAATAATAATAATAATAATAATAACTAGAGCTGCGAGCAGCTATAAAGGGCCCTCGCAGCCCGGGCCACGTTGGGGTACTTGCACGTTGGGGTACTTGCACGTTGGGGTACTGGCACGTTGGGGTACTGGCAAGTTTAGGTAAGGCACATTGGAAGCAGAATTTCTTTGAAAATGGCATGATAAACCTTGACATGTGGATTTTTTTTTTTTTTGTAAAAATACCGTTAAGTTGGTGTATTTTTTTTTATGCCTCTAGGGCTAGGTGGCGCTGTATATATAATGGAATGTTGTCATAGGGATACCTTCAAGCCTTGACTCTAAACATACATGTCAAGTGTGGGATTTTTTTGGAGCATGTACCGTGGAGTTATTAAGCATATCCTTCATTCACGATATTGCTTTTAATGTCCATTAGAGGCTATCAAAAATAAATAAAAAAGTACATGTTTGGATAAGTCTAATGCCAGTGAACATTTTGAGTGGTGGAAAGTAAAAGAATATTCATAAATGACTTAGTTATCACACTTAGAATGAGTTTACATTTTTTGTACAAAATACCGTATGTGGGGTATTTTTTTGTTTTGCCTCAAGGGCGAGGTGGCGCTGCATATATAACTGAATGTTGTCATAGAGATACCTTCAGGCCTTGACGATAAACATACATGTCAAGTTTGGGATTTTTTGGAGCATGTATCGGGGAGTTATTAAGCATATCCTTTTTCAGTGCGAAACACAAATTTTGATGCCCCGCGCTCATCATATAGTATTTCCAAAAGTCACGATTTTTCCGTCTGTTGTTGGCTCAGGTCTTGGCATGGTCCAGGTCAAGTCATAAGTCAGTCGGATAAAACATGTAGGAGAAGTGGGCAAAAGTATGCCCCCTGAAAATGTGCAAAAATCGTCAAAAATGGGACATTCAAAAATTCGTACCTCACTTCCTGTTCATTTTAGCATATGGGTCCAAGAGACTTTTTTGTAGGTCTTTGGCTCCGTCATACACGTAAAAATTTTCGTAGATCTTGCTTAAACGTAGAATCGGGGCTGCTTCGTTAAAAATTTCTAGGGGGCGCTATTGAGTCATTTTTGTAAAAATAGTACAATCAACAATAAAATATTGTTCATTTTACCAGGCCAGATGTGTGTGCCAAGTTTCATGAGTTTCTGCGCATGTTTAGACCCTCAAAACTGGCGTTGTTTTCTTGGCGAACAGTGCTTAGCCACGCCCACAGCGATTCGCGAAAACTCACAAACTTCATGTTGTGACATCATGAAGGCCGAAACCCTCATCTGAGCAAATATGAGGTTGGTCCAGTTAACGTGTTTGGAGAAAAATGTACAAGAAAATTCGTAAGAAAAAAAATTGCCACTAGGTGGCGCTATCAGTAAGATGAAATATAAGTTCGTAGATGTCTTAAGGGCTGGACTCTCATCAAATGTGTGAAATTTTGAGAAGATAGGATCATCTCGGTCAAGTTCATGCAGCTTTTATTGTCACGAAAAATTTTCGGACTTTGCGTCACCGTAGCGGCCACGCCCTTTGGCGAAAAGTTACAATATTCGGTGTGGGGCATGATCAACATCTTAAGGCTTTTCTGACCAATTTTCAACTGGATCCCTTCAACGAGCTCGGCACAGTAGCTAAAAACGTAAAGTATGACATTTATTGTTACCACTAGGTGGCGCTATATGTATAACTGAATTTTATCATATAGATGCTTTCAGGCCGTGACTATTACGTTGCCTGAGAAGTTTGAGATTTTTTGGAGCTTGAACATGGGAGTTATCACACTTAGAATGAGTTGACATTTTTTGTACAAAATACCGTATGTGGGGTATTTTTTTTTCACGCCTGAAGGGCTAGGTGGCGCTGCATATATAACTGAATTTTGTCATAGAGATACCTTCAGGCTTTGACTATAAACATACATGTCAAGTTTGGGATTTTTTGGAGCATGTACCGGGGAGTTATTAAGCATATCCTTTTTCAGTGCGAAACACAAAATTTGATGCCCCGCCCTCATCATATAGTATTTCCAAAAGTCAAGATTTTTCTGCCTGTAGTTGGCTCAGGTCTTGACATGGTCCAGGTCAAGTCTAAAGTCAGTCGGATGAAATGTGTAGGAGAAGTGGGCAAAAGTATGCCCCCTGAAAATGTGCAAAAATCGTCAAAAATGGGACATTCAAAAATTCATAGCTCACTTCCTGTTCATTTTAGCACATGGGTCCAAGAGACTTTTTTGTAGGTCTTGGACTCCCTCATACACCTAAAAATTTTCGTAGATCTTGCTTAAACGTACAATCGGGGCTGCTTCGTTAAAAATTTCTAGGGGGCGCTATTGAGTCATTTTTGTAAAAATAGGACAATACATGATAAAATATTGCTCATTTTGCCAGGCCAGATGTGTGTGCCAAGTTTCATGAGTTTCTGCGCATGTTTAGACCATCAAAACTAGCGTTGTTTTCTTGGCGAACAGTGCTTAGCCACGCCCACAGCGATTCGCGAAAACTCACAAACTTCGTGTTGTGACATCATGAAGGCCGAAACCCCCATCTGAGCAAATATGAGGTTGGTCCAGTTAACGTGTTTGGAGAAAAATGTACAAGAAAATTCGTAAGAAAAAAAATTGCCACTAGGTGGCGCTATCAGTTAGATGAAATATAAGTTCATAGATGTCTTTAGGGCTGGACTCTCATCAAATGTGTGAAATTTTGAGAAGATAGGATCATCTCGGTCAAGTTCATGCAGCTTTTATTGTCACGAAAAATCTTCAGACTTTGCGTCACCGTAGCGGCCACGCCCTTTGGCGAAAAGTTACAATATTCGGTGTGGGGCATCATCAACATCTTAAGGCTTTTCTGACCAATTTTCAACTGGATCCCTTCAACGAGCTCAGCACAGTAGCTAAAAACGTAAAGTATGACATTTATTGTAACCACTAGGTGGCGCTATATGTATAACTGAATTTTTTCATATAGGTGTTTTCAGGCCGTGACTATTACGTTGCCTGAGAAGTTTGAGATTTTTTGGAGCTTGTACATGGGAGTTATTCAGCATTTGCTCTTTCTGGACAAATGAAATTTTAAAGGCAATATTTGATGCCCCGCCCCCGTCATATAGTATTTCGAAAACGCAAGATTTTTTGCCTAGTTTTTCTCTTAAGTCTTGAGATGATAAATGCCAAGTTTAAAGTCAATGGGATGAAAAATGTTTGCATAGGGGGAAAAAGCATGACCACAGTGAATGTGCCAAAATAGGCCAAAATTGGACATTAAAAAATTCATAGCTCACTTCCTGTACATTTTAGGAAATGGCTTCCACTGACTTTTTTGTGCGTCTCGTAGTGCTACACGTGCCTGCCAATTTTCGTAGCTCTAGCTCAAACGGACCGGGATTGGTTTTTATTTTTCTACGCTAGGTGGCGCTATAGAGTCGCGTTGTTATGACAACTACATAATATCAAATTTTTCGCCGGGCCCGAAGAGACTGCAAAGTTTGGTGAGTTTTCGTAAATGTTTAGGCCCTCAAAAATGCGATCGTTTACGGAGAAGAAGAAGAAGAATAATAATAATTCTTACAAAAACAAGAGGGACCTCGCAGCGGTCGCTGCTCGGGCCCTAATAATAATTCGACGAAAAACAATAGGGACCTCGCAGCGGTCGCTGCTCGGGCCCTAATAATTTTTACAAAAACAATAGGGACCTCGCAGCGGTCGCTGCTCGGGCCCTAATAATAATTTTTACAAAAACAATAGGGACCTCGCAGCGGTCGCTGCTCGGGCCCTAATAATAATTTTTACAAAAACAATAGGGACCTCGCAGCGGTCGCTGCTCGGGCCCTAACTAGAGCTGCGAGCAGCTATAAAGGGCCCTCGCAACCTGGGTCACGTTGGGGTACTTGCACGTCGGGGTACTGGCACGTTGGGGTACTGTCAAATCGGACAAGGACCATCTAAAATGTTTTTGACAAGCTTTGTGAGTGCAAAAGGCCAAAGATGGTGTGCAATTCCCAAAATAAATTCAAAATGGCGGACTTCCTTTTAGGTTTAGCATACGGCTACAGAATACTTTTTGTAGGTCTTAAGCTAATAGGTATGCCTCCCAGTTTTCACAAATCTAGGTCAAGTCATCTTTAGTTGTGTATCGCTTGAATCATACAATTGGAAATGCTCCATAAAAATGCATAGAGGGCGCTATTGAGCACAACGTTGGGTTACTTGCACGTCAGGGTACTGGCACGTTGGGGTACTGTTACATGGAACAAGGACCATTTAAAATGTTAGTTTTTTCCATGCCTTGTTTGTGCAAAGTTTAATGAAAGAGGCCAAAAATTATGTATAATTCCCAAAATAAAATCAAAATAGCGGACTTCCTCTTTGGTTTGGCAAATGGCTACATAATACTTTTTTGTAGGTATTAGGCTGATAGGGGTCTGTCCTAATTTTCACAAATCTAGCAGAATCATACAATCGGAAATACTTCATAAAAATGTCTAGAGGGCGCTATTTATTGCAAATTGCACAATAAATCTCTAAAAAGTTCATGACAAGTCTGATGTGTTTGCAAAGTTTCATGAGTTTTCACACATGTATAGATAAAAAAACAAAGCAGCACTTTACTTGGCAAACAATGCATCGCAATAGCAGCAGCGTGCGACAAAATAAAAAACTTTCGATAACTTTGCATCTTAAACATCTTAAGATGAAACACACCAAGTTTGAAGACGGTCGGATGAACTTTGTACGAGGAGTTCGTTAAAATATGACCCCTGAAAAAGGCCACAAAAAATGGCAACAAATCCCATCGTAAATCAAAATGGCGGACTTCCTGTTTGGTTTAGCACATGGTTCCAAGAGACTTTTTTTGTACATCGTGGGCTCTTATGTATGCCTGCAAATTATCATCGCGCTAGGTGAAACGTACAACCGGGAATGCTTCGTTAAAGAGGAGTTTTCTAGCTCAAAATGTGATGCCCGGCCCCTGGGGGACTTCCTGTTGGGTTTAGCACATGGCACCAAGAGACTTTTTTGTACATTGTGGGCTGTTACATATGTCTACAAATTTTTGTAGCTCTAGCTACTTCGTACAACTGGGAATGCTTCATTAAGAAGGATTTTTTTCCTTTGCAAAAAGTGCATGCCACGACAACAGCGTGCGACGAAATAAAGAGCTTTCAATAACTGTTCATCCTCAACATCTTAAGATGAGTCACACCAAGTTTGAAGATGATCGGATAAACTCTGTAGGAGGAGTTCGTTAAAATAAGACCCCTACGAAATGGCCCAAAAAATGGCAACACATTCCAAAGTAAATCAAAATGGCGGACGTCCTGTTAGGTTTAGCATATGGTTCAAAAAGAGTTTTTTGTACCTCGAGGGCTGTTATATACCTCTACAAATTTTGGTAACTCTAGGTGAAACGTACAGCCGGGTATGCTTTGTTAAAGAGGAGTTTTTTAGCTCAAAATGTGATGCCCGGCCCCTGGGGGACTTCCTGTTGGGTTTAGCACAGGGCACCAAGAGACTTTTTTTGTACATCTTGGGCTGTTACATATGTCTACAAATTTTCGTAGCTCTTGCTGCTTCGTACAAATGGGAATGCTTCTTTAAGGATATTTTTTTTCCTTTGCAAACAGTGCATGCCATGACAACAGCGTGCGACGAAATACAAAGCTTTCAATAACTTTTCATCTTCAACATCTTAAGATGAATCACACCAAGTTTGAAGATGATCGGATAAACACTGTAGGAGGAGTTCGTTAAAATAAGACCCCAATGAAATGGCCAAAAAAATGGCAACACGTTCCAAAATAAATCAAAATGGCAGACTTCCTGTGAAGTTTAGCATATGGTTCAAAAAGAGTTTTTTGTAGGTCATAGCCTGTTACATATGTGTACCAATTTTCGTAGCTCTAGATTAAACGTACAACCGGCAATGCTTCGTGAAGTAAGAATTTTTAAACTCTAAATTTGATGCGTCGCCGCCGTCATATAGTATATCAAAAACTTTAGATTTTTTACAATGATGTTGTCCCAGGTGTTGAGATGGTCCATCCCAAGTTTGAAGTCAATCGGGTTAACCGTGTAGGAGAAGCGGGCAAAAGTATGACCCCTGTAAATGTGCAAAACTGGGCCAAAATTGGACATTCAGATGATCATACCTCACTTTCTGTCTATTTTAGGGTACACACATCAAAGAGGTTTTTGTTCATCTGGATGTGCTACGGGTGGCACACAATTTTCGTCGCCATAGGACAATCGTAGCGGGACAGGGATCCGTTTAACCTATGTAGGTGGCGCTATGGAGCCATTTTTCTGTTATCATGTATGGCGACTTTAAAATATCAAATTTTTCGCCAGGCCTGATGTGCGTGTAAAGTTTGGTGAGTTTTCGTTCACGTTTAGCGTCTCAAAAATGCGATTGTTTGCGGAAAAGAATAATAACAAAGAAAAAGAAGAAGAAGAATAATAATAAGAATTCCTTCAGGAACAATAGGGACCTCGCAGCGGTCGCTGCTCGGGCCCTAATAAGAATTCCTTCAGGAACAATAGGGACCTCGCAGCGGTCGCTGCTCGGGCCCTAATAATAATAATAATAATAATAATAACTAGAGCTGCGAGCAGCTATAAAGGGCCCTCGCAGCCCGGGCCACGTTGGGGTCCTTGCACGTTGGGGTACTTGCACGTTGGGGTACTGGCACGTTGGGGTACTGGCATATTGGAAGCAAAATTTCTTTGAAAATGGCATAATAAACGTTTACATGTAGAATATTTTTTTGCCAGTGTGTGTGTCAAGCTCAACGGGTTTTGGTGATTGTTAAGACCTGCAAAAATCAGCGTCCTTTTTTATTTTTAGGCAATGAGTTGCCCTGATTGGTATTTTTTTGTAAAAGTGTATATACACATCATCGCTCGTTGTACTCATTGCACAATGTTACTTTTATTGTCCAAAGGGGCAATCAAAAATGAATAAAACAAAATGGAAACGTACATACGTTTGGATCGGTGTGAAGCCAGTGAACAATTTGAGTGGTGGAAACTAAAAGAATATTCATAAATGACTTAGTTATCACACTTAGAATGAGTGTACATTTTTTGTACAAAATACCGTATGTGTTTTTTTTTTTTTTTATATAAGCCTCAAGGGCTAGGTGGCGCTGTATTTATAACTGAATGTTGTCATTGAGATACCTTCAGGCCTTGATTATAAGCATACATGTCAAGTGTGGGATTTTTTTTGGAGCATGTACCGTGGAGTTATTAAGCATATCCTTCATTCACGATATTGCTTTTAATGTCCACAGAGGCTATCAAAAATAAATAAAAATATATATATGTTTGGATAAGTCTGATGCCAGTGAACATTTTGAGTGGTGGAAACTAAAAGAATATTCATAAATGACTTAGTTATCACACTTAGAATGAGTTTACATTTTTTGTACAAAATACCGTATGTAGGGTATTTTTTTTTTTTTTTGCCTCAAGGGCTAGGTGGCGCTGCATATATAACTGAATGTTGTCATAGAGATAGCTTCAGGCCTTGACGATAAACATACATGTCAAGTTTGGGATTTTTTGGAGCATGTACCGGGGAGTTATTAAGCATATCCTTTTTCAGTGTGAAACACAAATTTTGATGCCCCGCCTTCACCATATAGTATTTCGAAAGGTCAAGATTTTTCCCCCTGTCGTTGGCTCAGGTCTTGACATGGTCCAGGTCAAGTCTTAACTCAGTCAGATGAAACGTGTAGGAGAAGTGGGCAAAAGTCTGCCCCCTGTGAATGTGCAAAAATAGTCAAAAATGGGACATTCAAAAATTCGTAGCTCACTTCCTGTTCATTTTAGCATATGGGTCCAAGAGACTTTTTTGTAGGCCTTGGGCTCCCTCATACACTTAAAAATATTCGTCGTTCTTGCTTAAACGTACAACCGGGGCTGCTTCGTTAAAAACTTCTAGGGGGCGCTATTGAGTCATTTTTGTAAAAATAGCACAATCAACAATAAAATATTGCTCATTTTACCAGGCCAGATGTGTGTGCCAAGTTTCATGAGTTTCTGTGCATGTTTAGACCCTCAAAACTGGCGTTGTTTTCTTGGCGAACAGCGCTTAGCCACACCCACAGCAATTCGCGAAAACTCACAAACTTCGTGTTGTGACATCATGAAGGCCGAAACCCTCATCTGAGCAAATATGAGGTAGGTCCAGTTAACGTGTTTGGAGAAAAACATAGAAGAAAATTCGTAATAAAAAAAATTGCCACTAGGTGGCGCTATCAGTTAGATGAAATATAAGTCAGTAGATGTCTTTAGGGCTGGACTCTCATCAAATGTGTGAAATTTTGAGAAGATAGGATCATCTCGGTCAAGTTAATGCAGCTTTTATTTTCACGAAAAATCTTCAGACTTTGCGTCACCGTAGCGGCCACGCCCTTTGGCGAAAAGTTACAATATTCGGTGTGGGGCATGATCAACATCTTAAGGCTTTTCTGACCAATTTTCAAATGGATCCCTTCAACAAGCTCAGCACAGTAGCTAAAAACGTAAAGTATGACATTTATTGTAACCACTAGGTGGCGCTATATGTATAACTGAATTTTATCATATAGATGTTTTCAGGCCGTGACTATTACGTTGCCTGAGAAGTTTGAGATTTTTTGGAGCTTGAACATGGGAGTTATTAAGCATTTGCTCTTTCTGGACAAATGAAATTTTAAAGGCAATATTTGATGCCCCGCCCCCGTCATATAGTATTTCAAAAAGGCAAGATGTTTTGCCCAGTTGTTCTCTCAGGTCTTGAGATGATAAATGCCAAGTTTGAAGTCAATTGGATGAAAAATGTTTGCAAAGGGGGAAAAAGCATGACCACAGTGAATGTGCCAAAATAGGCCAAAATTGGACATTAAAAAATTCCTAGCTCACTTCCTGTACATTTTAGCTACATGGTCCCAATAGACTTTTTTGTGCGTCTCGGGGTGCTACACGTGCCTGCCAATTTTTGTTGCTCTAGCTCAAACGTGCCGGGCTTGGTTTTTATTTTTCTACGCTAGGGGGCGCTATCGAGTCGCATTGTTATGACGACTTAATAATATCAAATTTTTCGCCGGGCCTGAGGAGTGTGCAAAGTTCGGTGAGTTTTCGTGAATGTTTAGGTACCCAAAATCGCGATCGTTTGCGGAGAATAAAGAAGAGGAAGAAGAAGAAGAAGAAGAAGAAGAAGAAGAAGAAGAAGAACTAGAGCTGCGAGCAGCTATAAAGGGCCCTCGCAGCCCGGGCCACGTTGGGGTCCTTGCACGTTGGGGTACTTGCACGTTGGGGTACTGGCACGTTGGGGTACTGGCATATTGGAAGCAAAATTTCTTTGAAAATGGCATAATAAACGTTTACATGTAGAATATTTTTTTGCCAGTGTGTGTGTCAAGCTCAACGGGTTTTGGTGATTGTTAAGACCTGCAAAAATCAGCGTCCTTTTTTATTTTTAGGCAATGAGTTGCCCTGATTGGTATTTTTTGTAAAAGTGTATATACACATCATCGCTCGTTGTACTCATTGCACAATGTTACCTTTATTGTCCAAAGGGGCAATCAAAAATGAATAAAACAAAATGGAAACGTACATACGTTTGAATCGGTGTGAAGCCAATGAACAATTTGAGTGGTGGAAGCTAAAAGAATATTCATAAATGACTTAGTTATCACACTTAGAATGAGTGTACATTTTTTGTACAAAATACCGTATGTGGGGTATTTATTTTTTATTTTTATATAAGCCTCAAGGGCTAGGTGGCGCTGTATTTATAACTGAATGTTGTCATAGAGATACCTCCAGGCCTTGATTATAAGCATACATGTCAAGTGTGGGATTTTTTTTTTGAGCATGTACCGTGGAGTTATTAAGCATATCCTTCATTCACGATATTGCTTTTAATGTCCATAGAGGCTATCAAAAATAAATAAAAATATATATATGTTTGGATAAGTCTGATGCCAGTGAACATTTTGAGTGGTGGAAACTAAAAGAATATTCATAAATGACTTAGTTATCACACTTAGAATGAGTTTACATTTTTTGGACAAAATACCGTAAGTGGGGTATTTTTTTTTCATGCCTCAAGGGCTAGGTGGCGCTGCATATATAACTGAATGTTGTCATAGAGATAACTTCAGGCCTTGACGATAAACATACATGTCAAGTTTGGGATTTTTTGGAGCATGTACCGGGGAGTTATCAAGCATATCATTTTTCATTGCGAAACACAAATTTTGATGCCCCGCCCTCATCATATAGTATTTCGAAAAGTAAAAATTTTTCCCCCTGTCTTTGGCTCAGGTCTTGACATGGTCCAGGCCAAGTCTTAACTCAGTCGGATGAAACGTGTAGGAGAAGTGGGCAAAAGTCTGCCCCCTGTGAATGTGCAAAAATCGTCAAAAATGGGACATTCAAAAATTCGTAGCTCACTTCCTGTTCATTTTAGCATATGGTTACAAGAGACTTTTTTGTAGGTCTTGGGCTCCCTCATACACCTAAAAATATTCGTCGTTCTTGCTTAAACGTACAACCGGGGCTGCTTCGTTAAAAATTTCGAGGGGGAGCTATTGAGTCATTTTTGTAAAAATAGCACAATCAACAATAAAATATTACTCATTTTACCAGGCCAGATGTGTGTGCCAAGTTTCAGGAGTTTCTGAGCATGTTTAGACCCTCAAAACTGGCGTTGTTTTCTTGGCGAACAGCGCTTAGCCACGCCCACAGCAATTCACGAAAACTCACAAACTTCGTGTTGTGACATCATGAAGGCCGAAACCCTCATCTGAGCAAATATGAGGTAGGTCCAGTTAACGTGTTTGGAGAAAAACGTAGAAGAAAATTCGTAAGAAAAAAAATATGCCACTAGGTGGCGCTATCAGTAAGATGAAATATAAGTTCGTAGATGTCTTTAGGGCTGGACTCTCATCAAATGTGTGAAATTTTGAGAAGATAGGATCATCTCGGTCAAGTTAATGCAGCTTTTATTGTCACGAAAAATCTTCAGACTTTGCGTCACCGTAGCGGCCACGCCCTTTGGTGAAAAGTTACAATATTCGGTGTGGGGCATCATCAACATCTTAAGGCTTTTCTGACCAATTTTCAACTGGATCCCTTCAATGAGCTCAGCACAGTAGCTAAAAACGTAAAGTATGACATTTATTGTAACCACTAGGTGGCGCTATATGTATAACTGAATTTTGTCATATAGATGTTTTCAGGCCGTGACTATTACGTTGCCTGAGAAGTTTGAGATTTTTTGGAGCTTGTACATGGGAGTTATTCAGAATTTGCTCTTTCTGGACAAATGAAATTTTAAAGGCAATATTTGATGCCCCGCCCCCGTCATATAGTATTTCGAAAAGGCAAGATTTTTTGCCCAGCTGTTCTCTTAGGTCTTGAGATGATAAATGCCAAGTTTGAAGTCAATGGGATGAAAAATGTTTGCATAGGGGGAAAAAGCATGACCACAGTGAATGTGCCAAAATAGGCCAAAATTGGACATTAAAAAATTCATAGCTCACTTCCTGTACATTTTAGCGACATGGTCCCAATAAACTTTTTTGTGCGTCTCGGGGTGCTACAGGTGCCTGCCAATTTTCGTTGCTTTAGCTCAAACATGCCGGGCTTGGTTTTTATTTTTCTACGCTAGGGGGCGCTATAGAGTCGCGTTGTTATGACGACTTCATAATATCAAATTTTTCGCCGGGCCTGAGGAGTGTGCAAAGTTTGGTGAGTTTTCGTGAATGTTTAGGTACTCAAAAATGCGATCGTTTACGGAGAAGAAGAATAATAATAATAATAATAATAATAATAATAATAATAATAATAATAATAATAATTCGAACGAAAAACAATAGGGACCTCGCAGCGGTCGCTGCTCGGGCCCTAATAATAATTTTTACAAAAACAATAGGGACCTCGCAGCGGTCGCTGCTCGGGCCCTAATAATAATAATAATAATAACTAGAGCTGCGAGCAGCTATAAAGGGCCCTCGCAGCCCGGGCCACGTTGGGGTACTTGCACGTTGGGGTACTGGCACGTTGTGGTACTCGCACATTGGAAGCAGAATTTCTTTGAAAACTGCATGATAAACCTATGCATGTGGATTTTTTTTTCTCACCAGGTGTGATGAGTGTGACAAGCTCAATGGGTTTTGTTGAACGTTAAGATCTGCAAAAGTCAGCATCCTTTTTTATTTTTAGGTAATAAGTTGCCCTGATTGGTATTTTTTGAAAAATATCTGTGCCCATCATCGCTCGTACTCATTGCACAATGTTGCTTTTATTGTCCATCGAGGCTATCAAAAGTAAATCAAATTAAATAAAAAAGTGTGCATGTTTGGATAAGTTTGATGCTAGTGAACATTTTGAGTGCTGGAAACTAAAAGAATATTCATCAATGACTTAGTTATCACACTTAGAATGAGTGTACATTTTTTGTACAAAATACCGTATGTGGGGTATTTATTTATTTTTTTTATATAATAAGCCTCAAGGGCTTGGTGGCGCTGTATTTATAACTGAATGTTGTCATAGAGATACCTTCAGGCCTTGATTATCAGCATACATGTCAAGTGTGGGATTTTTTTTGGAGCATGTACCGTGGAGTTATTAAGCATATCCTTCATTCACGATATTGCTTTTAATGTCCATAGAGGCTATCAAAAATAAATAAAAATATATATATGTTTGGATAAGTCTGATGCCAGTGAACATTTTGAGTGGCGGAAACTAAAAGAATATTCATAAATGACTTAGTTATCACACTTAAAATGAGTTTACATTTTTTGTACAAAATACCGTATGTGGGGTATTTTTTTTTTTATGCCTCAATGGCTAGGTGGTGCTGTATTTATAACTGAATGTTGTCATAGAGATACCTTCAGGCCTTGATTATAAGCATACATGTCAAATTTGGGATTTTTTTGAGCATGTACCGGGGAGTTATTAAGCCTATCCTTTTTCATTGCGTAGCACAAAATTTGATGCCCCGCCCTCATCATATAGTATTCCGAAAAGTCAAGATTTTTCCGCCTATCGTTGGCTCTGGTCTTGACATGGTCCAGGTCAAGTCTGAAGTCAGTCGGACGAAACGTGTAGGAGAAGTGGGCAAAAGTATGCCCCCTGTAAATGTGCTAAAATCATAAAAAATGGGACATTCAAAAATTCGTAGCTCACTTCCTGTTCATTTTAGCATATAGGTCCAAGAGACTTTTTTGTCGGTCTTGGGCTCCCCCATACACCTAAAAATTTTCGTAGATCTTGCTTAAACGTACAACCGGGGCTGCTTCGTTAAAGATTTCTAGGGGGCGATATTGAGTCATTTTTGTAAGAATAGCACAATCAACAATAAAATATTGTTCACTTTACCAGGCCAGATGTGTGTGCCAAGTTTCATGAGTTTCTGCGCATGTTTAGACCCTCAAAACTGGCGTTGTTTTCTTGGCGAACAGCGCTTAGCCACCCCCACAGCGATTCGCGAAAACTCACAAACTTCGTGTTGTGACATCATGAAGGCCGAAACCCTCATCTGAGCAAATATGAGGTAGGTTCAGTTTACGTGTTTGTAGAAAAACGTAGAAGAAAATTCGTAAGAAAAAAAATTGCCACTAGGTGGCGATATCAGTAATATGAAATATAAGTTTGTAGATGTCTTCAGGGCTGGACTCTCATCAAATGTGTGCAATTTTGAGAAGATAGGATCATCTCGGTCAAGTTAATGCAGCTTTTATTGTCACGAAAAATCTTCAGACTTTGCGGCACCGTAGCGGCCACGCCCTTTGGCGAAAAGTTACAATATTTGTAGTGGCGCATGATCAACAACTTAAGGCTTTTCTGACCAATTTTCAACTGGATCCCTTCAACGAGCTCAGCGCAGTAGCTAAAAACGTAAAGTATGACATTTTTTGTTACCACTAGGTGGCGCTATATGTGGAACTGAATTTTATCATATAGATGTTTTCAGGCCGTGACTATCACGTTGCCTGAGAAGTTTGAGATTTTTTGGAGCTTGAACATGGGAGTTATTAAGCATTTGCTCTTTCTGGACAAATGAAATTTTAAAGGCAATATTTGATGCCCCACCCCCGTCATATAGTATTTCGAAAGGGCAAGATGTTTTGCCCAGTTGTTCTCTCAGGTCTTGAGATGATAAATGCCAAGTTTGAAGTCAATTGGATGAAAAATGTTTGCAAAGGGGGAAAAAGCATGACCACAGTGAATGTGCCAAAATAGGCCAAAATTGGACATTAAAAAATTCATAGCTCACTTCCTGTACATTTTAGCTCCATGGTCCCAATAGACTTTTTTGTGCGTCTCGGGGTGCTACACGTGCCTGCCAATTTTCGTTGCTCTGGCTCAAACGTGCCGGGCTTGGTTTTGATTTTTCTATGCTAGGGGGCGCTATAGAGTCGCGTTGTTATGACGACTTAATAATATCAAATTTTTCGCCTGGCCTGAGGAGTGTGCAAAGTTTGGTGAGTTTTCGTGAATGTTTAGGTACTCAAAATCGCGATCGTTTGCGGAGAATAAAGAAGAATAATAATAATAATAATAATAATAATAATTTTTACAAAAACAATAGGGACCTCGCAGCGGTCGCTGCTCGGGCCCTAATAATAATAATAATAATAATTTTTACAAAAAAAATAGGGACCTCGCAGCGGTCGCTGCTCGGGCCCTAATAATAATAATAATAATAATAATAATAATAATAATTTTTACAAAAACAATAGGGACCTCGCAGCGGTCGCTGCTCGGGCCCTAATAATAATAATAATAATAATAATAATAATTTTTACAAAAACAATAGGGACCTCGCAGCGGTCGCTGCTCGGGCCCTAATAATAATAATAATAATAATAATAATAATTTTTACAAAAACAATAGGGACCTCGCAGCGGTCGCTGCTCGGGCCCTAATAATAATAATAATAATAATAATAATTTTTACAAAAACAATAGGGACCTCGCAGCGGTCGCTGCTCGGGCCCTAATAATAATAATAACTAGAGCTGCGAGCAGCTATAAAGGGCCCTCGCAGCCCGGGCCACGTTGGAGTCCTTGCACGTTGGGGTACTTGCACGTTAGGGTACTGGCACGTTGGGGTACTGGCACGTTGGGGTACTGGCATATTGGAAGCAAAATTTCTTTGAAAATGGCATAATAAACGTTTACATGTAGAATATTTTTTTTGCCAGTGTGTGTCAAGCTCAACGGGTTTTGGTGATTGTTAAGACCTGCAAAAATCAGCGTCCTTTTTTATTTTTAGGCAATGAGTTGCCCTGATTGATATTTTTTGTAAAAGTGTATATATACATCATCGCTCGTTGTACTCATTGCACAATGTTACTCTTATTGTCCAAAGGGGCAATCAAAAATGAATAAAACAAAATGGAAACGTACATACGTTTGGATCGGTGTGAAGCCAGTGAACAATTTGAGTGGTGGAAACTAAAAGAATATTCATAAATGGCTTAGTCATCACACTTAGAATGAGTTTACATTTTTTTGTACAAAATACCGTATGTGTTTTTTTTTTTTTATATAAGCCTCAAGGGCTATGTGGCGCTGTATTTATAACTGAATGTTGTCATCGAGATACCTTCAGGCCTTGATTATAAGCATACATGTCAAGTGTGGGATTTTTTTTGGAGAATGTACCGTGGAGTTATTATGCATACCCTTCATTCACGATATTGCTTTTAATGTCCACAGAGGCTATCAAAAATAAATAAAAATATATATATGTTTGGATAAGTCTGATGCCAGTGAACATTTTGAGTGGTGGAAACTAAAAGAATATTCATAAATGACTTAGTTATCACACTTAGAATGAGTTTACATTTTTTGTACAAAATACCGTATGTGGGGTATTTTTTTTTATGCCTCAAGGGCTAGGTGACGCTGCATATATAACTGAATGTTGTCATAGAGATAGCTTCAGGCCTTGACGATAAACATACATGTCAAGTTTGGGATTTTTTGGAGCATGTACCGGGGAGTTATTAAGCATATCCTTTTTCAGTGCGAAACACAAATTTTGATGCCCCGCCCTCATCATATAGTATTTCGAAAGGTCAAGATTTTTCCCCCTGTCGTTGGCTCAGGTCTTGACATGGTCCAGGTCAGGTCTTAACTCAGTCGGATGAAACGTGTAGGAGAAGTGGGCAAAAGTCTGCCCCCTGTGAATGTGCAAAAATCGTCAAAAATGGGACATTCAAAAATTCGTAGCTCACTTCCTGTTCATTTTAGTATATGGGTCCAAGAGACTTTTTTGTAGGTCTTGGGCTCCCTCATACACCTAAAAATATTCGTCGTTCTTGCTTAAACGTACAACCGGGGCTGCTTTGTTAAAAACTTCTAGGGGGCGCTATTGAGTCATTTTTTTAAAAATAGCACAATCAACAATAAAATATGGCTCATTTTACCAGGCCAGATGTGTGTGCCAAGTTTCATGAGTTTCTGTGCATGTTTAGACCCTCAAAACTGGCGTTGTTTTCTTGGCGAACAGCGCTTAGCCACACCCACAGCAATTCGCGAAAACTCACAAACTTCGTGTTGTGACATCATGAAGGCCGAAACCCTCATCTGAGCAAATATGAGGTAGGTCCAGTTAACGTGTTTGGAGAAAAACGTAGAAGAAAATTCGTAAGAAAAAAAATTGCCACTAGGTGGCGCTATCAGTTAGATGAAATATAAGTCAGTAGATGTCTTTAGGGCTGGACTCTCATCAAATGTGTGAAATTTTGAGAAGATAGGATCATCTCGGTCAAGTTAATGCAGCTTTTATTTTCACGAAAAATCTTCAGACTTTGCGTCACCGTAGCGGCCACGCCCTTTGGTGAAAAGTTACAATATTCGGTGTGGGGCATGATCAACATCTTAAGGCTTTTCTGACCAATTTTCAAATGGATCCCTTCAACAAGCTCAGCACAGTAGCTAAAAACGTAAAGTATGACATTTATTGTAACCACTAGGTGGCGCTATATGTATAACTGAATTTTATCATTTCGATGTTTTCAGGCCGTGACTATTACGTTGCCTGAGAAGTTTGAGATTTTTTGGAGCTTGAACATGGGAGTTATTAAGCATTTGCTCTTTCTGGACAAATGAAATTTTAAAGGCAATATTTGATGCCCCGCCCCTGTCATATAGTATTTCAAAAAGGCAAGATGTTTTGCCCAGTTGTTCTCTCAGGTCTTAAGATGATAAATGCCAAGTTTGAAGTCAATTGGATGAAAAATGTTTGCAAAGGGGGAAAAAGCATGACCACAGTGAATGTGCCAAAATAGGCCAAAATTGGACGTAAAAAAATTCATAGCTCACTTCCTGTACATTTTAGCTACATGGTCCCAATAGACTTTTTTGTGCGTCTCGGGGTGCTACACGTGCCTGCCAATTTTTGTTGCTCTAGCTCAAACGTGCCGGGCTTGGTTTTTATTTTTCTACGCTAGGGGGCGCTATCGAGTCGCATTGTTATGACGACTTAATAATATCAAATTTTTCGCCGGGCCTGAGGAGTGTGCAAAGTTCGGTGAGTTTTCGTGAATGTTTAGGTACCCAAAATCGCGATCGTTTGCGGAGAATAAAGAAGAAGAATAATAATAATAATAATAATAATAATAATAATAATAATAATAATAATAATAATAATTTTTACAAAAACAATAGGGACCTCGCAGCGGTCGCTGCTCGGGCCCTAATAACTAGAGCTGCGAGCAGCTATAAAGGGCCCTCGAAGCCCGGGCCACGTTGGGGTCCTTGCACGTTGGGGTACTGGCATCTTGGAAGCAAAATTTCTTTGAAAATGGCATAATAAACGTTTACATGTAGAATATTTTTTTGCCAGTGTGTGTGTCAAGCTCAACGGGTTTTGGTGATTATTAAGACCTGCAAAAATCAGCGTCCTTTTTTATTTTTAGGCAATGAGTTGCCCTGATTGGTATTTTTTGTAAAAGTGTATATACACATCATCGCTCGTTGTACTCATTGCACTATGTTACTTTTATTCTCCAAAGGGGCAATCAAAAATGAATAAAACAAAATGGAAACGTACATACGTTTGGATCGGTGTGAAGCCAGTGAACAATTTGAGTGGTGGAAACTAAAAGAATATTCATAAATGACTTAGTTATCACACTTAGAATGAGTGTACATTTTTTGTACAAAATACCGTATGTGGGGTATTTATTTTTTTTTTTTATATGAGCCTCAAGGGCTCGGTGGCGCTGTATTTATAACTGAATGTTGTCATAGAGATACCTTCAGGCCTTGATTATAAGCATACATGTCAAGCGTGGGATTTTTTTTGGAGCATGTACCGTGGAGTTATTAAGCATATCCTTCATTCACGATATTGCTTTTAATGTCCATAGAGGCTATCAAAAATAAATAAAAATATATATATGTTTGGATAAGTCTGATGCCAGTGAACATTTTGAGTGGTGGAAACTAAAAGAATATTCATAAATGACTTAGTTATCACACTTAGAATGAGTTTACATTTTTTGTACAAAATACCGTATGTGGGGTATTTTTTTTTCATGCCTCAAGGGCTAGGTGGCGCTGCATATATAACTGAATGTTGTCATAGAGATAACTTCAGGCCTTGACGATAAACATACATGTCAAGTTTGGGATTTTTTGGAGCATGTACCGGGGAGTTATCAAGCATATCCTTTTTCATTGCGAAACACAAATTTTGATGCCCCGCCCTCATCATATAGTATTTCGAAAAGTCAAAATTTTTCCCCCTGTCGTTGGCTCCGGTCTTGACATGGTCCAGGCCAAGTCTTAACTCAGTCGGATGAAACGTGTAGGAGAAGTGGGCAAAAGTCTGCCCCCTGTGAATGTGAAAAAATCGTCAAAAATGTGACATTCAAAAATTCGTAGCTCACTTCCTGTTCATTTTAGCATATGGGTACAAGAGACTTTTTTGTAGGTCTTGGGCTCCCTCATACACCTAAAAATATTCGTCGTTCTTGCTTAAACGTACAACCGGGGCTGCTTCGTTAAAAAATTTCGAGGGGGCGCTATTGAGTCATTTTTGTAAAAATAGCACAATCAACAATTAAATATTGCTCATTTTACCAGGCCAGATGTGTGTGCCAAGTTTCAGGAGTTTCTGTACATGTTTAGACCCTCAAAACTGGCGTTGTTTTCTTGGCGAACAGCGCTTAGCCACGCCCACAGCAATTCGCGAAAACTCACAAACTTCGTGTTGTGACATCATGAAGGCCGAAACCCTCATCTGAGCAAATATGAGGTAGGTCCAGGGAGATAGGAACTACATTTCCCATCGCGAGATGCTGTGACTATCGCGTGACCGGTAGCGAGACTGGGAAAATCTAACATGGCGGCGCTCTGCTGCTAAAATAGAATTAGCTTTATATTTCTAATTAAACCCGAATTTAATGATTAGATAAATTCGATTTTTTTCTTTTCTAAGAAAGATCGGAAATATTATCCAGTGTGGACGACCTCGAACGTTTTATTGACGATTATTTTTATAGCTGCGCGATGGATGAGCCGCCGGCTAGTCGGGATAATCCTTCGAAAAAAAAAAGGAAAAATGACTCGTCAACAGACACGGACGATTTAGCAACCGCCGACGTATCGGTGAGTATGCTGGATTCCATAAATAAAAAACTTGACGTCCTCTGTCTTATCCGCGAGGACGTCAAAGAATTAAAGGCAAGTTTGGAATTCGTTAGCCAACAGGTAAGCGATCTCCAATGCGATAACTCCGAGCTACGCTCCTCTCTCGTCGCTGTCACAGCCGAGTTGTAGACGATTAAAAAGGAAAATAAAATGCTAAAGGAAACGGTCTTAGATGTTCAATCCCGTAGTATGCGGGAAAATCTAATATTCTCAGGTATATCCGAAAATTCTCCAGATAATCCAGAGGGTGAGATAAAAAAATTCATGACATCATCGCTAAAGATCCCACAGGAGACGGTAAATAATATCTCTTTTCACCGTGTACACCGGCTCGGAGCTCGTAAGGGCAATAAGCCCCGTCCTATTATTGCTAAGTTCGAACATTTTAAACATAAAGAATTGGTAAAAAGTAAAGGACGGGAGCTCAAAGGGACATCTTTCGGGATGAATGATCAATTCCCAAGAGAGATAAACGAGCGGCGAAAAGTACTGTTTCCTATAATGAAACAAAATAGACAGGAGGGTAAACGGACTTCGATGGTCGTTGATAAATTATATATCGACGGCCAGCTATTCCGAAACCCAACCTCGACCCCTTGGCTGTTCTAACTGACAATTGGTAGAGCCGAGCATTGTGTGATTATTTGACGTATGTATGTGTATGTATATGTGTATATATGTATATATATGTATATGTATATGTATGTATATGTATATGTATGGATAATGGGTTACGAAATAGAATATGAATTTATATTATGCATAGGCTATATAGTAATAATAATAATAATAATAATAATATAAAAATATATTCTTTAAAAAAAAAATTAATAATAATAATAATAATCTCGCTTAGGTCACCATTTACTGGTGTATTGTTATGTTGAATCCCCCACAGATTTCCTTCACACTCACTTCCCCCCACGTTTCTTCACTATTATACTTATCTACTTGCTATCTCTCTCTTTATATAAATTATATAAATTGCCTAATTACTCTTTTGCTATCCTACAATATGTTAATATTAATAAGCAGCTTATATAGATGTATACATAAGACTGAGTCTATATTGCTTGTATGCAGAAATTAGTTCTGGTCTCCTGGAATGTGTGTGGCGCTCGCTCCCAGGCAAAAAGAATAAAAATTTTAGACCATCTCTCAAAATTTAAGGCAGATATTTGTCTCCTACAAGAAACCCACTTACAAAAATCAGAAGAAAAATTATTTATAGATAAAAATTTTAGTCAAGTTTACTCTGCCTCCTATAATAGTAGACAAAGAGGTGTCTCTATACTTATACATAAGAATTTATTCTTTACTCTAAATAATATAGTAACAGATTTAGAGGGCCGATATATTATTATCCAGGTAACTATATTTAATAAAGTATATACAATTGGTAATTTATATGCCCCAAATAATGATGACCCTGATTTTTTCCATGAATTTTTCTCTCGGTTACTCGATTTAGCAACAAATTCTACTATTATTATTGGAGGTGATTTTAACACGGTCTTGAACCCGTTAATAGATCGTTCTAATAATACGATATATACAAGGCGATTAGGATCCGCTAAAGTAATAGATGAATATATGGAGGATTTTGGCCTCAGCGATGGCTGGAGACTTCAAAACCCAACTAAGAAGGAATTTACTTTCTTCTCTGCTGTGCACCGATCATTCTCAAGAATTGATTTTTTCCTTACAAATAATTCTATTGTTGATAAAACTGCTATAAAAATACATTCTATAATTATAAGTGATCATGCACCAGTCTCCCTCACTCTACAAATTGACTCTACCTTTAAACCTCCCCCGATATGGCGTTTTAACATCTCATTACTGAAAGACGTAGAGTTTGATAAAATTATTAGAAGGGAGTGGGCAGATTTTTTGGAAATAAATGACTCTCCAAATATATCTCCATCTCTTCTCTGGGAAGCAGGGAAAGCGGTAATTAGAGGGAAAATTATATCATATTCAACTTATAAAAAGAAACAGGATCAAAAATTAGAAAAATACCTGGAAGATAAAATTAAACAACTAACGGATGAATATGTATTAAACCCAAATAATCAAATATGGATAGAACTACAGAATATAAAAATACAGTTAGATAACATGTTATCTAAAAAGACAGAGTTTATAATACAACAGTTGAGATATAATAATTTTGAACATAATAATAAATCAGGTAAATTCCTGGCAAATCAACTTCAACGGAATCGGGAAAAATCTCTTATAACGGCTATTAAAGATATAAATGGTGAATGCACACAATCACCAGAAGAAATTAACCATATTTTTTATAACTATTATCGAAATCTATACACAGAAATTAATAGACCTAACCCTGAATATATTGAGGAATTCCTAAACAGCTTAAATATACCTCAGTTATCTATTGAACATAAAGATATTCTCGATACCCCGCTTACTATAGATGAGTTGTATCGTGCTTTAGACAGTATGCCTAATGGCAGAGCACCTGGTCCAGACGGCTTTCCGGCTATATTTTTTAAACATTTCTGGTTAATGTTTGCTCCATTATTTCTAAGAGTAGTAACTGAAATTAAAAGTAAAGGTGATATACGTCAAGATATGAATATAGCAGCAATTAAACTTTTATTAAAGCCAGAAAAAGACCCTACCCTCCCGTCAAGTTACCGACCGATATCACTAATTAATACCGATATTAAAATTATCGCTAAGGCCTTGGCATCTCGATTAGAGACGGTAATCTCGACAATTATTCATAGTGATCAAACAGGTTTTATTAAAGGTCGTCATTCTACTAATAATATTAGGAGACTCTTTAACTTGATTAGTATGTCACAGCGGTATGATAAAAAGGCAGTTGTTATTTCGCTGGACGCAGAAAAAGCATTCGATAAAGTTAACTGGTCCTTCCTCTTTGCTGTCTTAAATAAATTCGGCTTCGGGGAGTCATTCATTCAATGGGTCTCAATATTATATGATTCTCCTAAAGCTACAGTTACTACTAATGGGATTACATCACAGAGTTTTACTTTACAAAGGGGAACAAGACAAGGGTGCCCAATTTCTCCTTTATTATTTGCTATATTTATTGAGCCGCTTGCATTAGCTATACGTCAGGATAGACGGATCCAAGGAATCCACTCCGGGACAATAGAACATAAAATTAATCTATATGCCGATGATATATTACTCTATTTAGAAGAACCTGCTATCTCGCTAGGGGAAGCATTTAAATTAATAACTAAATTCTCTCACTTATCAGATTACTCTATTAACTGGACAAAATCAACATTATTACCTATTACAGAAAATTCATGGAATCCTACAAGTCAGGATCCACACTACTCCTTTCCTACAGGTAATTTAAAATACTTAGGTGTTAAAATTTCACCTAAGTTAACTGAATTAACTTCTTTAAATTTTTCACCATTATTGGATAGTATCCGTAGTGACCTGGAGCGCTGGAATAATCTTCCGATCTCTTTAATAGGACGGATAGCTACTATAAAAATGAAAGTTTTACCAAAGATTAATTATTTATTTTCAATGATTCCATTTAAACCTACGTCTAACTGGTTCCAATCGCTGGACTCTGCTATCATAAAATTCTATTGGAATAAAAAAAAAGCCAAAATTAGTCTATCTACTCTTCAGGAAAGTAAATCTAAAGGAGGTTTAGAGGCACCAAACTTTATGTACTATTATTTAGCTAATCAACTACAATATCTTGTGCTATGGACACAACCCAACAGAGATACTAACTGTTGGTTGGAATTGGAGCAGAAGGATTGTAATAATCTTAGACTGTCAGATTTACTCTTTATTACAAAATCAATAAGACGACATAATTGTTTTAAAAACCCAATGATAGCCGCCACCCTGACTGCCTGGTGGAAGGCATTAGAAATTACAAACTCCCAATTGGCGCCCTGTGGGCTCTCTCCCATTTGGCATAACCCCGACTTTCAACTTAATAATCAGTCGTTCCATTTAAGCCTATGGGAGCAGAAAGGAATTACACACCTTCATCATCTTTTCTCAGATAATAAGTTTATATCGTATACAAACTTGGTCCAGAAATATGAAATAAAAAAGGGAAATTTCTTACATTATCTGCAAGTTAAAAATATGGTTAAGAAACAAATCCCAACACTTCAGGATACGCTCCAACTGCCTGTCTTAGCTAAAGATATTATAAAGCTTTCTCCAACAACAATAAAGAAAATATCAAAAATATATAAGTTATTTTTATACACAAATAAAACGTACTTACCGACTTTAAAATGGGAAAAAGACTTGTCTATAGTTCCGGAACCAGACTTTTGGACCCAAATCTGTGAAAATGTATTTAAAATGACCAAACAGACAAATTTGCAACTTATCCAATATAAGATACTTCATAGAACATATATTACACAATATATGATGAAAAAAATGGGACTCTCTGACTCCGACATTTGTCTCCAGTGCTCACAAAACACTGCCGATACTTATCTTCATGCTTTATGGTCATGTACTCCAGTGCTGCATTTCTGGACTAAAATCTTGGGAAAGCTCGCTGATATATTAAACTGTAGGCTTCCTTTATCTCCAAGATTGTGTTTACTAGGTGACTTAACAATAACTGAGCTACCATGTAAACAATCTCAATCTATATTTATAGCCCTTACTATTGCTAAAAAAATAATCCTTGTCAATTGGAAAAATAAACAATCTCTAAATATCGACCACTGGTTAAACTTACTAATAAATTATATCTCAATGGAAAAAATCTCTGCCTTAAATAAAAATCAAGTATCAAGATTTAAACAAATATGGTCTATGTACATAGAATATTTTAATCTCAATTTGGCAACTTAATCCTGCCAAGATTCTGCCTGTTAACGAGAGCCACCACATCGTTACAACTTCTGTTTTCGCTGCTCCTGTATTTGGTATTTTGTATCTGATTGTTTTTATTTTTATATAGTCAGGAACCTAGTTGCTGCTAGTGGGCTCGAGCATACCACACTATACGACACTATACTCAATAACTCCTTAAGATCTATTTCTAGTGGGCACTAAGCATCAACACTTGGTGTTACTGCATGCTAATTAGTCAATTTTCTTGACGCCGTCCCCTGTGGTCGGGCGGGGGTGGTTCTGCCCCCCCGTTGTCTGCTCGGTGGCGGTTGCGTCTTGGCCGCTCCCTGGGCCCCCTGTGGGGTGCGGTGTTGGGGTGCTTCCCCTGGTGCCCGGGGCGGTGCCGTCCCGGCGCGGTCCGCTGCTCCGTGCCCGGCGCCGCGGTTCGGGGTGGGTGGGCCTCCGGTGTGCCCCGTGGTTACCTCTCCCCTCCCCCTTCCTCCCCCCCGTCGCCTCTCCCTCCTCGCCTCCTCCCGCCCATCCTCCTCTGCCTCCCGGTCCCTTTTCCCTTGTCGCCCTCCCTCCTCCTCTCCCCCCCCGCCTCCTGCCCTGCAGCCGCCCTTTCGCCTTCTTGTCGTCTTCTCCCCGCTTCCCCCGCCCCCCCCCCCCCCCCTTCCCTGTCTGCCCTGCGGCCCCTCCCTCTCCCTCTCCCTGGGCCTGGGGCTCCCTCCCCGGCCCGGGCGTCGGGCTCCGGGGGCCGGGCGAGGGTTTGGGGCCTGCCCCACTCCGGTATAACTCCTGGCGCCCCGGGCGGGCTCCGGTGGCCGGTGGGCTGTCCGGTAGCCCTGCTGCGCTGGCTGTCCGCCCATTGTGGTGCCGGGTGGATGAGGTGGGGGGCGGGTGGGGGGGGGGGGGGGTGCTGGGGGGCGGGCGTGCCACCTACACCCGCCGGGTTGGGTGAGGCCCCGCTGGTCGCTCCTCTTACTCACTTCACTAGCTTGCACTATACACTTTGTAAATATACACATAGGGCACACAACACATTTCTTGGTGGGGTGGGGAAGGGTGGAAACACCGTCTTCACCCTTCAACTCCCCTCCAATTTTAATGCACCTCACGTCCAAGGGGAGGGGTGAGTTGGGGCGGGGAGCCATCAGAGGGGATGGACTGCAGTGCCTGGCAGCGCTGTGGTCCCCCCCATTTGTGTCCCTGCCCCACCACTTTGTCCCTCCAGTCCCTTTTTTAATGCACCACACATATACATATTCATTTTTTTGGGGGGGATACGGGTGTGTCGGAGTAGGGGAAATTTTTTCCCTCTGCTCCGACTCACCTGCTCCCAATTTTAATGCACCACACGCACACACTTGTATATACACTGGGTGGGGCCACATTCACGGTGTAAGGGTAGAGCTCGCCAGTCGGCGAGCTGGCGGACTCAGTAACAGGGTTAGGTGTCACTAGTACTCTGGCGTGACGACCGGGGCCTCTCCCCACCGGGCTCGGTGTTCTGGTGTTCCGCCTTCTCCCCTGGTGCTTCCTCCTCTGCTTCCCCCCTCCCGCCGCTGTGCAAATCTCGCGCGGCTGGAGGTGGGGTGGGCACATCTTCCCTCTCTGCGCTGCTGCCCGGTGCCGGTTTCCGGGGGGGGGGGTGGGGGGTTCTCGCGGGGGGCCGGGTTCGCGGGGGGGGGGGTGGCGGCCGTCGGGGGGGGGCGGCTTGTTTGGGGGGGGGTGGAGGTATGGGTGGGTGGGGGGTTGGGTGCTGGGGGTCGGGGTGTGTTCGGGGGTTTGGGGGTCGGGGGTGGTGGGGCCTGGGTCGTGGTGGATGGCGGGTTTGGGTGGGGTGCGGGGGGGTCGTGGGGGGATGGGGGCTGGGGACCGGTGGGGCGCTGTGGGGGCCCGCTGGGCCTCGTTCTGCGGCCTTGGGCTCGGGGGTGTGGGCCGGGGCTGGGGCGGGGGTGTTCCGGGTGTCTGGGTCGGCTCGCCGACCGGTGTCCGCTCGGGTGGCTTGGGGGTGGCCTTGGTGCTGCCGCGGCCTGGGGATTCCGGGGGGGGGGGGGGGGGGGGGGGGGGGTGCTCGCTTTGCTGGACCGCGGTTGACGGCTTCTTTCTTTGGTGGTGGTCCTTATGCATGCCAGATCCGTCGCACCAGCATCTACTGAAACTCAACAGAAGTACCCTCTCCCTCCCACAGCCCCTTGAATCAGTTGGTGCTGGTGTCTGTGGTTCTCACTTTGCTTTATCTATCCTTCCCTCCTTCCTCTCTTTAGTTTTTCCTCTGGTCACTTGAGATCTTAATTTATTAGAAGTATGAGGTTTCTGGGGTTGGCATAAGACTCCGGTTTTGTAACCACGCAGGAGGGGTCTTGTTGGTGCTGGACTTCACTTTGATGGATTGGATGTACTGGCTTCTATTGATCTCACTCTGCCTTATCGATCCTTCCCTCCTTCCTCTCTTTAGTTTTTCCTCTGGGCTCTTGAGATCTCGCTAAATTTGCTGGAATTTAGAGGCTTCCGGGGTTGGCGTAAGACTTTGATTTTGTAATCATGGGGAAGGCAGGAAGTGTTTGGTCGGTGCTGGATGTCACTTTGATTTACCTTTCTTTTCTCTTTATTTCTTTTTTTTTCTGACCTTTTCTCTGGTCTCCTGACCATTTAAATCTCACGACTCTGGCAAGATTCTGAAGTACCTGGTTAAGGCGAAGGGTAATGGGATATTTATAAGGTTTTAGGTGAATGAATGAGTATAAATTTATACGTATTTGCACGCACGCACACGCACGCACGCAAACGCACGCAAACGCACACACGCAAACGCACGCACGCACGCACGCAAACGCACGCACGCAAACGCACGCAAACGCACGCACACATACACACACACAAAAAAAACAAAAAAAAAAAAAAAAAAAAAAAAAGAGCAATGATGACGAGACGTTGAATCGGTAAGACTACCGAATGAACAATTCTGAGCTCTTCAAAAAAAAAAAAAAAAAAAAAAAAAAAAAAAAAAAAAAAAAATAGATGTCTTTAGGGCTGGACTCTCATCAAATGTGTGAAATTTTGAGAAGATAGGATCATCTCGGTCAAGTTAATGCAGCTTTTATTGTCACGAAAAATCTTCAGACTTTGCGTCACCGTAGCGGCCACGCCCTTTGGCGAAAAGTTACAATATTCGGTGTGGGGCATGATCAACATCTTAAGCCTTTTCTGACCAATTTTCAAATGGATCCCTTCAACAAGCTCAGCACAGTAGCTAAAAACGTAAAGTATGACATTTATTGTAACCACTAGGTGGCGCTATATGTATAACTGAATTTTATCATATAGATGTTTTCAGGCCGTGACTATTACGTTGCCTGAGAAGTTTGAGATTTTTTGGAGCTTGAACATGGGAGTTATTAAGCATTTGCTCTTTCTGGACAAATGAAATTTTAAAGGCAATATTTGATGCCCCGCCCCCGTCATATAGTATTTCAAAAAGGCAAGATGTTTTGCCCAGTTTTTCTCTCAGGTCTTGAGATGATAAATGCCAAGTTTGAAGTCAATTGGATGAAAAATGTTTGCAAAGGGGGAAAAAGCATGACCACAGTGAATGTGCCAAAATAGGCCAAAATTGGACATTAAAAAATTCATAGCTCACTTCCTGTACATTTTAGCTACATGGTCCCAATAGACTTTTTTGTGCGTCTCGGGGTGCTACACGTGCCTGCCAATTTTTGTTGCTCTAGCTCAAACGTGCCGGGCTTGGTTTTTATTTTTCTACGCTAGGGGGCGCTATCGAGTCGCATTGTTATGGCGACTTAATAATATCAAATTTTTCGCCGGGCCTGAGGAGTGTGCAAAGTTCGGTGAGTTTTCGTGAATGTTTAGGTACCCAAAATCGCGATCGTTTGCGGAGAATAAAGAAGAAGAAGAAGAAGAAGAAGAATAACTAGAGCTGCGAGCAGCTATAAAGGGCCCTCGCAGCCCGGGCCACGTTGGGGTCCTTGCACGTTGGGGTACTTGCACGTTGGGGTACTGGCACGTTGGGGTACTGGCATATTGGAAGCAAAATTTCTTTGAAAATGGCATAATAAACGTTTACATGTAGAATATTTTTTTTGCCAGTGTCTGTCAAGCTCAACGGATTTTGGTGATTGTTAAGACCTGCAAAAATCAGCGTCCTTATTTATTTTTAGGCAATGAGTTGCCCTGATTGGTATTTTTTTGTAAAAGTGTATATACACATCATCTCTCGTTGTACTCATTGCACAATGTTTACTTTTATTGTCCAAAGGGGCAATCAAAAATGAATAAAACAAAATGGAAACGTACATACGTTTGGATCGGTGTGAAGCCAGTGAACAATTTGAGTGGTGGAAACTAAAAGAATATTCATAAATGACTTAGTTATCACACTTAGAATGAGTGTACATTTTTTGTACAAAATACCGTATGTGGGGTATTTTTTTTATTTTTTTTATATAAGCCTCAACGGCTAGGTGGCGCTGTATTTATAACTGAATGTTGTCATAGAGATACCTTCAGGCCTTGATTATAAGCATACATGTCAAGTGTGGGATTTTTTTTGGAGCATGTACCGTGGAGTTATTAAGCATATCCTTCATTCACGATATTGCTTTTAATGTCCATAGAGGCTATCAAAAATAAATAAAAATATATATATGTTTGGATAAGTCTGATGCCAGTGAACATTTTGAGTGGTGGAAACTAAAAGAATATTCATAAATGACTTCGTTATCACACTTAGAATGAGTTTACATTTTTTGTACAAAATACCGTATGTGGGGTATTTTTTTTTCATGCCTCAAGGGCTAGGTGGCGCTGCATATATAACTGAATGTTGTCATAGAGATAACTTCAGGCCTTGACGATAAACATACATGTCAAGTTTGGGATTTTTTGGAGCATGTACCGGGGAGTTATCAAGCATATCCTTTTTCATTGCGAAACACAAATTTTGATGCCCCGCCCTCATCATATAGTATTTCGAAAAGTCAAAATTTTCCCCCCTGTCGTTGGCTCAGGTCTTGACATGGTCCAGGCCAAGTCTTAACTCAGTCGGATGAAACGTGTAGGAGAGGTGGGCAAAAGTCTGCCCCTGTGAATGTGCAAAAATCGTCAAAAATGGGACATTCAAAAATTCGTAGCTCACTTCCTGTTCATTTTAGCATATGGGTACAAGAGACTTTTTTGTAGGTCTTGGGCTCCCTCATACACCTGAAAATATTCGTCGTTCTTGCTTAAACGTACAACCGGGGCTGCTTCGTTAAAAATTTCGAGGGGGCGCTATTGAGTCATTTTTGTAAAAATAGCACAATCAACAATAAAATATTGCTCATTTTACCAGGCCAGATGTGTGTGCCAAGTTTCAGGAGTTTCTGTGCATGTTTAGACCCGCAAAACTGGCGTTGTTTTCTTGGCGAACAGCGCTTAGCCACGCCCACAGCAATTCGCGAAAACTCACAAACTTCGTGTTGTGACATCATGAAGGCCGAAACCCTCATCTGAGCAAATATGAGGTAGGTCCAGTTAACGTGTTTGGAGAAAAACGTAGAAGAAAATTCGTAAGAAAAAAAATTGCCACTAGGTGGCGCTATCAGTTAGATGAAATGTAAGTTAGTAGATGTCTTTAGAGCTGGACTCTCATCAAATGTGTGAAATTTTGAGAAGATAGGATCATCTCGGTCAAGTTAATGCAGCTTTTATTGTCACGAAAAATCTTCAGACTTTGCGTCACCGTAGCGGCCACGCCCTTTGGCGAAAAGTTACAATATTCGGTGTGGGGCATCATCAACATCTTAAGGCTTTTCTGACCAATTTTCAACTGGATCCCTTCAACGAGCTCAGCACAGTAGCTAAAAACGTAAAGTATGACATTTATTGTAACCACTAGGTGGCGCTATATGTATAACTGAATTTTGTCATATAGATGTTTTCAGGCCGTGACTATTACGTTGCCTGAGAAGTTTGAGATTTTTTGGAGCTTGTACATGGGAGTTATTCAGCATTTGCTCTTTCTGGACAAATGAAATTTTAAAGGCAATATTTGATGCCCCGCCCCCGTCATATAGTATTTCGAAAAGGCAAGACTTTTTGCCCAGCTGTTCTCTTAGGTCTTGAGATGATAAATACCAAGTTTGAAGTCAATGGGATGAAAAATGTTTGCATAGGGGGAAAAAGCATGACCACAGTGAATGTGCCAAAATAGGCCAAAATTGGACATTAAAAAATTCATAGCTCACTTCCTGTACATTTTAGCTACACGGTCCCAATAGACTTTTTTGTGCGTCTCGGGGTGCTACACGTGCCTGCCAATTTTCGTTGCTCTTGCTCAAACGTGCCGGGCTTGGTTTTTATTTTTCTATGCTAGGGGGCGCTATAGAGTCGCGTTGTTATAACGACTTCATAATATCAAATTTTTCGCCGGACCTGAGGAGTGTGCAAAGTTCGGTGAGTTTTCGTGAATATTTAGGTACCCAAAATCGCGATTGTTTGCGGAGAATAAAGAATAATAATAATAATAATAATAATAATAATAATAATAATAATAATCTTTACAAAAACAATAGGGACCTCGCAGCAGTCGCTGCTCGGGCCCTAATAATAATAATTTTTACAAAAACAATAGGGACCTCGCAGCGGTCGCTGCTCGGGCCCTAACTAGAGCTGCGAGCAGCTATAAAGGGCCCTCGCAGCCCGGGCCACGTTGGAGTCCTTGCACGTTGGGGTACTTGCACGTTAGGGTACTGGCACGTTGGGGTACTGGCACGTTGGGGTACTGGCATATTGGAAGCAAAATTTCTTTGAAAATGGCATAATAAACGTTTACATGTAGAATATTTTTTTTGCCAGTGTGTGTCAAGCTCAACGGGTTTTGGTGATTGTTAAGACCTGCAAAAATCAGCGTCCTTTTTTATTTTTAGGCAATGAGTTGCCCTGATTGATATTTTTTGTAAAAGTGTATATATACATCATCGCTCGTTGTACTCATTGCACAATGTTACTTTTATTGTCCAAAGGGGCAATCAAAAATGAATAAAACAAAATGGAAACGTACATACGTTTGGATCGGTGTGAAGCCAGTGAACAATTTGAGTGGTGGAAACTAAAAGAATATTCAGAAATGACTTAGTCATCACACTTAGAATGAGTTTAAATTTTTTTGTACAAAATACCGTATGTGTTTTTTTTTTTTTTATATAAGCCTCAAGGGCTAGGTGGCGCTGTATTTATAACTGAATGTTGTCATCGAGATACCTTCAGGCCTTGATTATAAGCATACATGTCAAGTGTGGGATTTTTTTTGGAGCATGTACCGTGGAGTTATTAAGCATATCCTTCATTCACGATATTGCTTTTAATGTCCACAGAGGCTATCAAAAATAAATAAAAATATATATATGTTTGGATAAGTCTGATGCCAGTGAACATTTTGAGTGGTGGAAACTAAAAGAATATTCATAAATGACTTAGTTATCACACTCAGAATGAGTTTACATTTTTTGTACAAAATACCGTATGTGGGGTATTTTTTTTTTATGCCTCAAGGGCTAGGTGGCGCTGCATATATAACTGAATGTTGTCATAGAGATAGCTTCAGGCCTTGACGATAAACATACATGTCAAGTTTGGGATTTTTTGGAGCATGTACCGGGGAGTTATTAAGCATATCCTTTTTCAGTGCGAAACACAAATTTTGATGCCCCGCCTTCATCATATAGTATTTCGAAAGGTCAAGATTTTTCCCCCTGTCGTTGGCTCAGGACTTGACATGGTCCAGGTCAAGTCTTAACTCAGTCAGACGAAACGTGTAGGAGAAGTGGGCAAAAGTCTGCCCCCTGTGAATGTGCAAAAATTGTCAAAAATGGGACATTCAAAAATTCGTAGCTCACTTCCTGTTCATTTTAGCATATGGGTCCAAGAGACTTTTTTGTAGGCCTTGGGCTCCCTCATACACCTAAAAATATTCGTCGTTCTTGCTTAAACGTACAACCGGGGCTGCTTCGTTAAAAACTTCTAGGGGGCGCTATTGAGTCATTTTTGTAAAAATAGCACAATCAACAATAAAATATTGCTAATTTTACCAGGCCAGATGTGTGTGCCAAGTTTCATGAGTTTCTGTGCATGTTTAGACCCTCAAAACTGGCGTTATTTTCTTGGCGAACAGCGCTTAGCCACACCCACAGCAATTCGCGAAAACTCACAAACTTCGTGTTGTGACATCATGAAGGCCGAAACCCTCATCTGAGCAAATATGAGGTAGGTCCAGTTAACGTGTTTGGAGAAAAACGTAGAAGAAAATTCGTAAGAAAAAAAATTGCCACTAGGTGGCGCTATCAGTTAGATGAAATATAAGTCAGTAGATGTCTTTAGGGCTGGACTCTCATCAAATGTGTGAAATTTTGAGAAGATAGGATCATCTCGGTCAAGTTAATGCAGCTTTTATTTTCACGAAAAATCTTCAGACTTTGTGTCACCGTAGCGGCCACGCCCTTTGGCGAAAAGTTACAATATTCGGTGTGGGGCATGATCAACATCTTAAGGCTTTTCTGACCAATTTTCAAATGGATCCCTTCAACAAGCTCAGCACAGTAGCTAAAAACGTAAAGTATGACATTTATTGTAACCACTAGGTGGCGCTATATGTATAACTGAATTTTATCATATAGATGTTTTCAGGCCGTGACTATTACGTTGCCTGAGAAGTTTGAGATTTTTTGGAGCTTGAACATGGGAGTTATTAAGCATTTGCTCTTTCTGGACAAATGAAATTTTAAAGGCAATATTTGATGCCCCGCCCCCGTCATATAGTATTTCAAAAAGGCAAGATGTTTTGCCCAGTTGTTCTCTCAGGTCTTGAGATGATAAATGCCAAGTTTGAAGTCAATTGGATGAAAAATGTTTGCAAAGGGGGAAAAAGCATGACCACAGTGAATGTGCCAAAATAGGCCAAAATTGGACATAAAAAAATTCATAGCTCACTTCCTGTACATTTTAGCTACATGGTCCCAATAGACTTTTTTGTGTGTCTCGGGGTGCTACACGTGCCTGCCAATTTTTGTTGCTCTAGCTCAAACGTGCCGGGCTTGGTTTTTATTTTTCTACGCTAGGGGGCGCTATCGAGTCGCATTGTTATGACGACTTAATAATATCAAATTTTTCGCCGGGCCTGAGGAGTGTGCAAAGTTCGGTGAGTTTTCGTGAATGTTTAGGTACCCAAAATCGCGATCGTTTGCGGAGAATAAAGAAGAAGAAGAAGAAGAAGAAGAAGAAGAAGAAGAAGAAGAAGAAGAAGAATAATAATAATTTTTACAAAAACAATAGGGACCTCGCAGCGGTCGCTGCTCGGGCCCTAATAATAATAATAATAATTTTTACAAAAACAATAGGGACCTCGCAGCGGTCGCTGCTCGGGCCCTAATAATAATAATAATAATAATAATAATAATAATAATAATAATAATTTTTACAAAAACAATAGGGACCTCGCAGCGGTCGCTGCTCGGGCCCTAATAATAATTTTTACAAAAACAATAGAGACTTCGCAGCGGTCGCTGCTCGGGCCCTAATAATAATAATAATAATAATAATAATAATAATAATAATAATAATAATTTTTACAAAAACAATAGGGACCTCGCAGCGGTCGCTGCTCGGGCCCTAATAATAATAAGAAGAAGAATTCCTACAAAAACAATAGGGCCTCGCAGCGGCACCGCCGCCGCCGCTGCTCGGGCCCTAATAATAATAATAATAATAATAATAATAATAATAATAATAATAATAATAATAATAATAATTCGAACGAAAAACAATAGGGACCTCGCAGCGGTCGCTGCTCGGGCCCTAATTATGGTGTTTTAAATTTGTTAAACAGAAACAAGAGGACTTCAGACATTTTGCAACTTGCCTTACATGCGCATGTACAGTTGCACTTTTCCTCAGCGCTCCATTGACGCAAACGCTCCCTGTCCTACCTCCTTTTTTTGTTCCACCTCCCGTAAACCAGTGCCGACGCAGTGCTCTTGGCAAAATAACACACGATGATCGGGTGGCGTCTTGTCAAGTTCAGGCTTGTAGTGTGACGACGCGCCCGGTCCACAACACAGAGTGAATTTATTGGCTAATTTGACAGCACGAATGTTGTGAAAGACAAAAAAAATCGTGTAGTTGCCCGTCCTGCTACCGATTAACTGTGGATGAGAACGCAAACTTGAATTTGCAAGTTATAGGAATCAATTTAATATACTTTCCTCGTGGCATTATGATAATGGTGGTAAAAAAAAATTGTAATTTCAATAAAAATGTTGATAATAACTCTATAATAATAATAAATTTTAATGGTTAATGCGGGTGTATGTGACACTGGTAGACCTCCATTGGTATAATTGGTATAATAACATTCCAGATACTTGTCCCAAGTGTGTGGAACATAGGGGTACATTACTGCATTGTATGTGGCAATGTCAGAAAATAGTATTGTTTTGGAAGGAAGTGAAAAATGTAATGGAAAAGATTATCCTTAAATCTGTACCAATGGATCCCAAGTTGTTTTTGTTCGGCCTTTTCCCTGAGAGACATACTTTTCTCACAATGAACGGATACTTTTGGACTTATGTTTGCTCAATGCCTATCTCTTTCTTGGAAGAAAAGTTCCAGACCAACGTTGGAACAATGGAAATGCCAAATGTTAGTAACTCAGACTTAAGACTGAGACTTAGACTTGACTTTATTGCAATGAGAACAGATAATAAAATAAAAAAAATAATTAAATCAATCAATAAATAAGGTTATTACACCAGAGATTGAATTAATAATAACAATAATAATAATAATAATATGAAAAATAAGAATTCAATCAATCAATAAGGTTATTACACCAGAGATGATTTAATAATAATAATAATAATAATAATAATAATAATAATAATAATAATAATAATAAGAAGAAGAAGAAGAAGTAAAATAAAATAAATAAAAATTCAATCAATCAATAAATAAGGTTATTACACCGGAGATTGAATTAAATAAATTAAAGTACAGTAAAGTGCCATATTTGTGAAGTGAAGTGCACGCTACACCCTCCTCCCCCCAGTGAGGAGTTGTAGAGTACAATGGTACGGTGGACAAAGGAGTTCTTTAGTCTCTTCCATTAGAAAGAATTACATATGTGTTGAAGGGCAAAAAGAACACATTTGAAGCGATCTGGAAGCCTTTTATTTCATTCATAAAGAGACGATGACGTTAAGTAGATTGTATTTATGGTTATTTAAATTGTATAAGAATATTTAGGGCTCAAGTTAGTGTTATGGGTGCTTATTTTGTTTTTTGTTTTTGTTTCTTTGTTTATTTTGTAAGTATTGTATGATATCCTGGCTTGTATTTGCATTGTTTTGGGAAAAAAAAAGAATAAAAACAGTTCTGGGAAAAAAAAACAAAAAAAAAAACGATAATGCAAGCCTAAATGTCAAAGGGAAGTAGTCAAGCTTGCGTTGACGCCACCATGTAGACAGATTTCAAAGTAAAATTCACCAAGGCTGTTGCATTGGTCTCAATGTATTATTTGATCAGCTTTATTTTGAAGTTTGCTTTAGCGTAGGCGCCGTGTTTGCGGCTTCCCTGACATGTCTTTTTTTTTTTTTTTTTTTTTTTTCCTTCTTCTTTTAAGAGCTCAGAATTGATCATTCGGTAGTCTTACCGATTCAACGTCTTGTCATCATTGCTCTTTTTTTTTTTTTTTTTTTTTGTGTGTGTATGTGTGCGTGCGTTTGCGTGCGTGCGTTTGCGTGCGTGCGTGCGTTTGCGTGTGTGCGTTTGCGTGCGTTTGCGTGCGTGCGCGTGCGTGCGTGCAAATACGTATAAATTTATACTCATTCATTCACCTAAAACCTTATAAATATCCCATTACCCTTCGCCTTAACCAGGTACTTCAGAATCTTGCCAGAGTCGTGAGGTTTAAATGGTCAGGAGACCAGAGAAAAGGTCAGAAAAAAAAAGAAATAAAGAGAAAAGAAAGGTAAATCAAAGTGAAATCCAGCACCGACCAAACACTTCCTGCCTTCCCCATGATTACAAAATCAAAGTCTTACGCCAACCCCGGAAGCCTCTAAATTCCAGCAAATTTAGCGAGATCTCAAGAGACCAGAGGAAAAACTAAAGAGAGGAAGGAGGGAAGGATCGATAAGGCAGAGTGAGATCCATAGAAGCCAGTACATCCAATCCATCAAAGTGAAGTCCAGCACCAACAAGACCCCTCCTGCGTGGTTACAAAACCAGAGTCTTATGCCAACCCCAGAAACCTCATACTTCTAATAAATTAAGATCTCAAGTGGCCAGAGGAAAAACTAAAGAGAGCAAGGAGGGAAGGATAGATAAAGCAAAGTGAGAACCACAGACACCAGCACCAACTGATTCAAGGGGCTGTGGGAGGGAGAGGGTACTTCTGTTGAGTTTCAGTAGATGCTGGTGCGACGGATCTGGCATGCATAAGGACCACCACCAAAGAAAGAAGCCGTCAACCGCGGTCCAGCAAAGCGAGCACCCCCCCCTGGAATCCCCAGGCCGCTGCAGCACCAAGGCCACCCCCAAGCCACCCGAGCGGACACCGGTCGGCGAGCCGACCCAGACACCCGGAACACCCCCGCCCCAGCCCCGGCCCACACCCCCGAGCCCAAGGCCGCAGAACGAGGCCCGGCGGGCCCCCACAGCGCCCCACCGGTCCCCAGCCCCCATCCCCCCACGACCCCCCCGCACCCCACCCAAACCCGCCATCCACCACGACCCAGGCCCCACCACCCCCGACCCCCAAACCCCCGAACACACCCCGACCCCCAGCACCCAACCCCCCACCCACCCATACCTCCACCCCCCCCCAAACAAGCCGCCCCCCCCCCCCGACGGCCGCCACCCCCCCCCCGAGAACCCGGCCCCCCGCGAGAACCCCCCCCCGGAAACCGGCACCAGGCAGCAGCGCAGAGAGGGAAGATGTGCCCACCCCACCTCCAGCCGCGCGAGATTTGCACAGCGGCGGGAGGGGGGAAGCAGAGGAGGAAGCACCAGGGGAGAAGGCGGAACACCAGAACACCGAGCCCGGTGGGGAGAGGCCCCGGTCGTCACGCCAGAGTACTAGTGACACCTAACCCTGTTACTGAGTCCGCCAGCTCGCCGACTGGCGAGCTCTACCCTTACACCGTGAATGTGGCCCCACCCAGTGTATATACAAGTGTGTGCGTGTGGTGCATTAAAATTGGGAGCAGGTGAGTCGGAGCAGAGGGAAAAAATTTCCCCTACTCCGACACACCCGTATCCCCCCCAAAAAAATGAATATGTATATGTGTGGTGCATTAAAAAAGGGAATGGAGGGACAAAGTGGTGGGGCAGGGACACAAATGGGGGGGACCACAGCGCTGCCAGGCACTGCAGTCCATCCCCTCTGATGGCTCCCCGCCCCAACTCACCCCTCCCCTTGGACGTGAGGTGCATTAAAATTCGAGGGGAGTTGAAGGGTGAAGACGGTGTTTCCACCCTTCCCCACCCCACCAAGAAATGTGTTGTGTGCCCTATGTGTATATTTACAAAGTGTATAGTGCAAGCTAGTGAAGTGAGTAAGAGGAGCGACCAGCGGGGCCTCACCCAACCCGGCGGGTGTAGGTGGCACGCCCGCCCCCCAGCACCCCCACCCTGACATGTCTAACCCCGGGTTTACACCGGTTGCGGTTGCGGTGCGGCTGCGGTGCGGTGCGTCTTGACTGCGTGCTCCGGACGGGTCAATTTTTTGGCCAATCCACACCGGCTCCGCACAGCTGCGGTCCGGCAGCTCCGTCGCCGACCACTTCCCGCCGTGTCTCGCGTGACCGCGCGCGATCATGTGGCATTAAAAACAACGACAAACACACAGAAAGTCTGTGCTCAACAGAGAAGCAGAAAGAGAGGTGGACTTTTATTATTTTGTGGCTTTCTACCTCCATGATAAACCTCTCCTCGTCCATGTTCGCTGGTGTCTAAACCGTGAATGAGCACCTCGCACGTTAACTCCAGGCCCGTCTACGCCCACATCACGTTTTGCTAAGCATGCTTGCGGGATAGGATCTGGCGAGTGTTTTACCTTGAAAGGTAACCGGAAATTTATTTTGAAACTGCGTCGGTCTTCCTGTCCCCCTCGATGTGTTTTGTGCTAGCTTGCCATTTGCCGGAGGCCTACCGCAGCGGCGTCCGGCAAAAATAGAAAATAGGCTACCCTTGCGGAAGGGCTGCGGCACGCCGCAGCTGAGACGCAGTCGACACGCAACGCACACGCAAGCGGTGTAAATGATGCATTTCTGCTGAGCAGGCAGTGAATGTGTTAAAAGCCGAGCGTATCACGCGACTCACTCGGGAGGAAAAGCCGAGCATACCTGAACGCGACTCACTCGGGAGAAAAAGCCGAGCATACCTGAACGTGACTCACTCGGGAGAAAAAGCCGAGCATACCTGAACGCGACTCACTTGGGAGCCGAGCTAACTCGAAAGCCCAGGATGCTTTCTCCGTAGCACATTCGTGTTTAAAGTTCGTTCAGAGCAGACCTGTTCATTGTTATTTACACAAATCGGACTGTTTTTTTGTTTTTTTTGTTTTTTTGTTTTTTTTAAAGTTTTGCATCGTGTATGAGCCCCTAATCATGGGTCCAAAGAAAGCAAGTGCATTTTGTTTGTTTTTTTCATCATTTTAGATAGGATGTCTTCTATTAAAATAAAACAGTGTCTATTTCTACCCTTTTCTATTTATGGTAAACAGTATACAATGCAGTTTATGGTGTAAAATAGTTAAAAAAAATAAAATAAAAAAAACTTGTAACGGATTAAAATTATTTACATTAATTATAATGGGAAAATTGTTTCGGATTTTGAACAATTCGCTTTTGGAACAGCCTTCTGGAACGGATTATGTTCGAAAGCCGAGGTTTGACTGTATATATATATATATATATATATATATATATTAGGGGTGTGAATTGCCTAGTACCTGACGATTCGATTCGTATCACGATTCACAGGTCACGATTCGATTCGATACCGATTAATCCCGATACGAATGGTCACGATTCGATACCGATTAATCCCGATACGAATTTATAAGTCGATTGTTGCGATTTTTTTCCATTCAAATTTAGAAAATACTATCAGTAAATTTGTACATGTACACTGTAAGATTTGTATGAATATATTTATCTAAAACTTGAGGCTTATAACCGTGAGCCACTGTACACAAACAGTTTGCAATCTGTTTCACATTTGAACAGCATTAAAATAAAAATATTAAGGCTTAATGTGCCGTTCATATAACATTCTTCCATGCTCAAGGTGTGAATCCTAAAAAAAAAAAAAAAAAAAAAAAAAAAAAAAAAAAAAAAAAAAAAAATCGATTCTGCCCATTATTGAATCGATTCGAGAATCGCGCGATGTAGTATCGCGATATATCGCCGAATCGATTTTTTTTAACACCCCTAATATATATATATATGTGTATATATATATATATATATATGTGTGTGTGTGTGTGTGTGTGTGTGTGTGTGGGTGTGTGTGTAGTGGTTGGGAAGGTGTGTGTTATTTCCAGTAAGAGTTTGGCTAAACTGCAGGCGAAAATGTAGCCCTGAAGTGGACTCTGGGTTTCATTTCAATTTGCAATGGTAATAAAAACAAAGTCCTAGCACCACAAGTGTGCCATTTCCTATATGTTTTGGATATGAAATGGGATTAATGTTCTAAGTGTGATTAGAAGTCTTAAACACAATTAATTGGATCAGACTCCAGTAACCCAGGGATTTGGAATGTGATGGTGGTGGAATGTAAGCATACGTGTGTCAGGGTGTTTCTGGACATATTCCAGCTGAACCAAGTGAACAAAAAGCACTAACTGTACAGGATTTTCCCTTTCACTCCAGTGTGTGCTGTTTTGGTATTTTTTGTGACCAAGTGCCTCTCCTCTTAGCAGTTTCTCATCGCCAGCTTGTCTCAGAGCAGATTGAACACAGCTGAGAATGTTGGTCTGGGTCTGCAGCCGACAATCCTGGGGGAATATGCAGGAACCACAAGGCTGGACTCGGCTCGCCCCCCTATGACTGAAAAATGCCATGCACCCAGGCAGAGGTCCAGGTGGATTGAATTGAGAGGTGAATAATATGGGGGTTATTTCAAATGATCTGTTAAACCCCTGATTCTTAATCAAGGGTGCCACTCTACCAACAGCAATTATTTAGTCATACATCAGTAATTAAATGCCAGGTGTTTAACTGGTCCCATTTTTTGTTGTTTTTTTTTTCTTCCAGGGGTTGAGGATGTCGGGGGTTGGGACTGTCAGCGCAGCAGGAGAAATTATGCCTTGTAAAGCATCGTCGTCTGGCTGCTGACAAACAAATGGTGTTTGTATTATTTGACACTATTTCAGCCTATGCACTCGTGCTTGAGCTCTGAGCAACGAGCAAGTTGGCAACTTTGCTCTTGTCAGCATGAACCAGAATACCTCACACAGGGAGCAGACCTTCACTTGTTTGAGTGCTGAATAAATACAAGCCAGCTCTGACAGACAACCAATGTCAAACTGGTTTACAATGCCAATGTAGTCAAAAACCAGAACCTAGTACTCACATGTTATTACCACTGCATTGCCTGTCACGCGGCTAATTGGAAAACCACAGGGGTGTGATGTAATCCACCATCGAGTACACGTAAATATACAATCATCACAGTTCAAGGAGCAGGACAATCAAATAAATGCAGAATTACAGACATAGTGAGGTGCTCTTCACAGTTTCTCATATCGATCTCATGCACAGTAAATTTTAGAGAGTAAATTTGACTCTATTTAGAATGGGACCAAATGGAGTCAGTTTTAAATGAATATTTACACTTGGAAGAGAGTATAATAAAATAAAAGTCACTCAAGGGTTAAGAAACAAACTCACAACCTTCATCTTGGGAGACAGCCAATCTACTCACTGAGCCACGCAGCTCCTTCTGTGTTTTAGTATATCACACGTGTCAGCTGGAATCTTTGTAACTTCAAGACCAAAAATGACATTTTTGGACTCCTCTTGGATATAAGCAAGAAGGAGGAGGAGGGCATACCTCAGGTGGTAGTTTGGCAGTCTCAAAGCTGAAGACATGAGTTTGTTCCTCAACACTTAAGTGACTATTTTATTTTGGGGGTTTTTAGCTCTTTGACTGTCAGCCATTTTCAGAAAAATTCACCTCATAATGCCAGCTGATTTAGAGCATTTTGACTGATGTTTCAAGGCCCACAGAAAATTGTGTGTTAGGACTATGCAAACACAGAGACTACCAAATGAAAGATTGAAGTCTCATCTTTCATCAGAAAAAAAGTGTGTTTCTAGTTTATTCCGCTTTTCCGTAAACTGCAGTAGAAAACAGGTTGGTTTAAGCGAAATCCTGTCTTTTGGACGAAAATTCTGAGAAAAGAGGCTTTTTGTGAAAAGATGTATTTCATGCACATCTTTGATTTTGACGCTGTTGTTTCTTTCTTTTGTACACCACAAACACCTGAAGAGTGTTTTCCTTCGATAAAACACTAACACCGACAATAAAAGGTGTTGTTGTTTTTTTATGGTAAATAAACAATTTATTTACAGTAAACGGTATAACAATTTGACTATCTTGACAAACTAACTTGCAGTGAAAAGGAAGACTGTTGGTTGCCAGCCCACTTCATTCCAGTCGGAATTTTTCAGTCAATGATCTGCAAATACAAATTGAAATGATCGTATTGTAATTATTTATATGGCAGGAGTGTGATGTAAATACTGTATATATTTACCTTTCTTCTTGGATCTGGTGGGAGTTCCTGGCTCTTTGAGCTGTAAATAACAGAAATAAAACCTCCGCTGACGAACGCTTAAGCTCACGAACTTTTCGCCTCAAGAACATTAAATTCGCGAGCATATAGTCTCTGCTGACGAACTAGTTTTCGGAGGACGAACCAAACCACGCGGTCGAACAGCCATGGTGGCGGCCACGAGAAGCTGACGCACGCTCACGGCGTCCCAGTTCGTCACCCCCTTTCTTTGAGTGCGGACGCGGTTTGTGTTTGAGACATTTTGGACCATATTGAGTGTACTTTTGCTATTATGGGACCGAAAAAGACCCCACCACAGGCTAGTGTTAAGCCTAATGCTGCGTTGTCACCAAACGCGAGGGACGGCGATTCGGCGGCGCGTTTGCATTGTAGTCAATGGAGTTTGCGCCACTAAAAAAAGCGAAAGTGCTATCACGTACCTCAAAAAAGGAGAAAATAGTGCCACGGCTGTTTAGTCCCAGGAAAGAAGTGAAAGTAGTTGCCGGTGCTCACTTTTTGTTGACTCGCTAAAGTGCTCCACTTCCTTGTTCACTAAGGGACACGCCTCCTCCGCTCTGGTGAGTACGAAAGCGCGAATGAGCGGCAACCGTTCCATAAACACTACGTGGTGAAACGCTCGCGAATGAAGTCTACCATTGCTACCATCCTTAAGAACTACCATCACAAAGGTAAATAAAATGACTTTATTATACAATACAGTTTATTTCTTTAATTACAATACAATAGCACATTTATTATACAGAAAATAAGGTATGTTTTTGTGTAGTTTTAAGGCTTATTTAGTAGAAAATTATGTTTTATAGGGACCTGGGAACGGATTATTCTCATTTTAATGGTTTCTTATGGGAAATAAATGTTCGGAAGACAAACTTTTCGCCTTACACACACTTTCTGAGAACCAATTATGTTCGTGAGCTGAGGTATCACTGTATATATGTGGCCAGGCTTGTGTAAGGACTGGACCAAGCACAAAATAATTTTTTTACGTGGGCTTTATTCCCAACTGAACATAAAAATGTACAGCATTAATAAAAGAAAAACTGAGATATCTGATGACTAGGATTAATCTCAAATACTAGCTGTATTTTTATAAACGAAAAAAGGCCTCACAATCTGACAGACAACAACAGTATTATAGGAAAATAGTCAGTAATAGACAACAGTAGTGACTTGCTGGAAAAGAAAACAAAAACACAAATGAATATTTTCTAAGCCACCGTTTTCGAAGCCACAGTCCAATATTTTTGGAAGAACAAATACACTTACTTAATGTGTTTTCAGCATGGCATGTGTGAGTGAGACACACGTGGAACACACACGTTAATTCTCCCCTCTAAACAGCATACAACAAAACAGTGTGCTTTTACATTCACAGTTCACATAACATCACATTTTCATCATTTTGAGCAGTTCAACACCACTTACGCTGCACCGCTATTCATATGACCGTCGGCACTGCAGTGATCAATCTCCCCGAAACACGAGTTTTCACTGTACAACTATCATCCAAATAGTACAGCATTAATCAAAATAAATCGCTTCTTCTGCTTATTCGTACCCCATTTTAATCGATTACCTTGAAATCTGCCGGATTACAACGGTGTCTCCAGGTAATTTTGTTAGGAATCTGCAGTATAAACGTAGCTCAAAGACCATCTATGTTCGCGGGCATTTCGTTCTCCCTCCCTTCCTGATTCCAGTCCAGCTCACGCTACACGTTCTCGCGTGACTTTGCACAGGGCTCCTCTTAAAG